>NW_020174560.1:455666-461925 GCF_003031525.2 Neophocaena asiaeorientalis asiaeorientalis
GTTTCCTCCAGTACTGCCTTCTTTTATGTTTGATTTTTTTCTAGTTCCCATTTTGATTCCCTTTTCATTTCCCTCTCTGTATATTTTTAATTAGTTTCTTAATGGTTACCAAGGAGATTACATTTAAAATCCTAAATTTATAGCAATCCAGTTTGAATTGATAACAATTTAGCTTCAATAGCATCCAATTAATCCTGCACCTATTTAACTTCATTCTCTTTTATGGAGTTACTGTCACAAATTATATCTTTATACATTGTGTGCCTAGTAACAAAGATTTATAAATATTGTTTTATGCATTTGTCTTTTAAATCATATAGGAAACAAAAGAGGAGTTCCATACCAAAATACAGTAATATGGGACTTTACATTTACCTGTGTAGTTATCTTTACTAATGATCCTTATTTCTGTCTATGGCTTCAAGTTACCATCTACTGAAGAACTCCTTTTAGCATTTTTTCTTTTCCTTTAGCACTTATAGAACAAGTCTACAAGCAGTGAACTTCCTTAGTTTTTGTTGTTATGGTTATTGATAATAAGAGGCTGTTATCTTTTTTAGCATCCTATGTATGTAAAAAGTCACTTTGTTCTTGTTGCTTTCAAGATTCTCTGTCTTTTTATAGTTTGATTATAACATGTCTCAGTATAGATCTCTTTTTCAAGTTTATTCTGCTTGGAGTTTGTTGAGATACTTGAATGTGTAGATTCATGTTTTTCATCAAATTTGAGATGTTTTTAGCCATCATTTCTTTGATTTTCTCTTTTTTTACTGGGACTCCAATAACATGTATGCTGGCCAGCTTGATAGTGCCCTATAGGTTCCTTAGGTTCTGTTCTCCTTTCTTCATTATTTTCTCTTTCTGCTCATCACAATGCTGATTCATTCTTGTTCCAGTTTGATTCTGCTATTACACCCCCTGGACTTTTATTTCAGGCACTGTACTTTTCAGCTCCAGAATTTCTACTTAGTTTCTATCTCTTTACTGATATTCCTTACTTATTCATACACCATTTTCCTGATTTCTATTAGTTCTTTGGTCATGATTTTCTTCAGCTCTTTAAGTGTATTTAAGACAGCTAATTTAAAGTCTATTAAATCCAATATCTGGGCTTCTTCATTGTTGTTTTTTGTCAATTTATTTCTTATTTCCCTGTGAATGAGCCATGCTTTCCTGTTGCTTTGTATACCTTGCAATTTTTTGTTGAGAACTGGACATTTTAAATATTATAATGAGGTAAACCTGGAAATCAAATTCTTCCCCCTTTCCAGTAATTGCTGTTGTTGCTTAATGAATACCTCAGCCATCCCTTTGTTTACTGATTTCTTCCAAACTATCTTTGCAGAGACTATATTCCTTGCCATGTGTGACCATTGAAGTCTCTGTTCTGTTATCTACACAGTCAGCCAGTGACCTGACAGAAACTTCCTTAAATGCCAATAATAAAGTAAGAAAAAAAGATTTTATATTTCTAAGTACCCTCAAATGACAGTGTTGGGAAGCTGCTTCTGTCTGTGAGAATTCAAACAATTGTCAGGTCCTGTGCTAGCCCCTCAGCAATCTGTCAGGCTGATCAAAACCTTAATTTTTGGAGGACAAGGGCACTATCACCCACCCTGGCACCAGCAAGCAACTCCAGAGTTGTGTACCACCATCCTCAGAGCTACCTGCTATAGTCACTACCTTTATAGTCACTATATAAAATACCAAAATTTGCCAAAATTTACCAGCCTCTTTCTTCACCAGGCACCACTCTGACTGCTGCAAGAATCTGACTCAACTCTGAAATTATTGATTCTGATGATTTTTGCCAACTCAATAATTGTTTTAGTGGGGAGACCAAGTCCTGGAACTTCCTATTCCACCATCTTCCATGACATCACCATGTCTTGAATTTTTGAGCATTAAATACTTTATCTATTCAAAGTATAGAAGAAAGAAGGAAAGGAAGGAAACCAAAGGAAGGGAGGAAAAAAGAAAGAAGGATTTTTCATTGTTCACTATAGCTTTCAATGTGAGTGAGTGCCTTATTGTAACTTAACCAATTGCTTATTTCATCATCCCAGACATTACAGGGTAAGTGCAGAATTCTCGAATCAAATCTCACAAAAATGAGAAAATGTTGACACCTGAGCAACAGAATAAAAAGTGACTGACTTGGGTGCTTGGATTACTTTGTTAGAATTTCTGCCACATGGACATTTGCTGTCCTGTGTCAGCATCACATTGAAAAAATCATGCAATTGCTGGAACAGTTGTATTGTTATAATTATATATTCATTTGCATTTTTCTGGAATTATTTTGCTTTCTCACAGTAACTGTTCACTATGATATAATTTACAGCACTGATTTTCTATCAGCTTCATTAGGTATTCTGGTCATTTTGCTTAAAGGATATTTTTTCTTAGGCTGTGTGATTATATGGTCCTAATGGACTGATGTTGGTGAGGGGCTTTGCGATTGCATTCTCTTTTTCATATCCCCTGCCTTTGTAGTTGATTTTTTAAATTCAAAAGAAAAATATCAAACTCCCCAAGCCCAAAACGATTACTACAGAGATCTAATTACCTTAAAATATATATGGTATTTGTGGGGGGAAGCAAAAAAAACCTTCCAAACTGTTCTAAGGAAAACAGCTTCAAATAGCATTTATTAAGCAATATGCTGAGCCCAGCAGGAGATTTTCTCCTACAGAGGTACAGACAGCTGTGAGAGATATGGTTAAGCATGCTGCAGAATGCACAGGTCTTCAAAGGGAGTTCCGACCTACTTTATTTCTGCCTTATCTTGTACTGGTTCTTTTTGCTGTGGCTTTCTGTGTCAAGTGGAATCAGTTATTGCCACATTTTTAGTGACCAGTCAGCCCACTCGTGAAGCACAAGGCAGAAGCTTGTGATCTCCTGCCAATAATTAGGAGCATTATTATAAGCATTTCACTGGGAGTTGGAAGAGATTTCTGTTTTCATTACTTCAGTGTTTGCCTCCTGTAGATAAATAACTTTATTTAAGAATGGGGGGCAATGTAACCTTTTAAAATATCTACCAAGGACATCATTTTAAGTAGTGATTTCTAAATATACACCTGAGAAATCTCATAGGAAGCTACATATTAATAGGAACCTCAGGGAACATTTTCTGCCATAACCTAATGAAGTTGATCATAAAGAAGCTGCCCCCAAATCAGGAACCTCATTGTCACATGCAATATGCATTGTGCCCCACTATTAGCTAATTCCATGTATAGACTTCCAGTTTACCTAGAATACGAAGCTAAAGGGAGAGTAGAGAAGTCTAAGACTCAACTGCATGATAAGAGAAAATTTAAAAGACCAGCTTGATACTGAAAAAAATGCAGAAAGGTCATACAAAGCTTAAAAAGACTTTTCTGCATTCTGTTTCTCTCTGCCTTAGTCTTAGCTCCGTATTCTTTGATTTAACAAGAATATTTGGTTTCATTCCTTAGTTCATTCATTCATGCAATCATTCTGTGGAACTATCTACCCAATGTCCAGGGAATTTGTAGCTCTTCTCATCTTCCTCTTGCATGCCCACCCCCTAGTCAGTAGGTATGACTTTTAATTAAATGTCCAATATGATTTAAAACATAACCTGAACTGATAATTGAAACAATTGCTTTAGGCAAAATTCAAGCTCTTCTTTGGATGACAATGTTTTATCTCTTAGTAATCCCCCCTCCCTTTGTTTCTCTCCCAAAAGAGTCATCTATTTATATATGTTGTAGAATCCTGGTTGACCCTTTTTGCATCATTGGAGGGAGGGACTTTCTTGTTTAGGCCAGTGTTTGAGTTTGATATCCTCTAGTCTCTGAGGCACTGTCCCTTACCTACATGGTTTCTGCTTGTCCCAATACCTTTGTGAGATAAAGTCTACTTTTTATCTATTCTCTGATGCATCAAACCATTTTTGCTGTGCATGCCTGGCTAACCTCTCCTGACCCTGGCTCTTTGGAGACTATGGATCTATATGAGGTCCTACTTTGACTTCTAATTGTTTCTGCCTAGAGAAATCTGTTCTTCAGCTTTCACTACATAATATTATTTGCCATGAATACTATACTCTTCTGGCAAGCTCCTTGGTTATTTTGGAGTCCTATATAGGATTTAGGGAAGCAAGGGGCTGCCAGGGAAACAAGCACCTCAGGATTCCTCCTTTCCTGGAAACATTATATTTTCAAGTTAACTTTGCAGTGACAATGTCATTGCAAGGTACACTTTTACGTCAGTCCTAAATGGGGAGTGGGCAAGAGTTCCTTGCTGTCAGATAAGAGAGGAGATAAGATAAGAGAGGAGAAATTGGAAGAAATTTCTGTGGGTCCCCCTGCTTCCCTCTCTTCAGCTCTTTCTTTCCTTTCCCACACCAATTAGCCAGAAAAGAGCCTGAATTTCTTCTTCCTCCTGTCCGGACCTGACCTGTAAAAATTTTGAACCAGGTCTCCACATCTGACCCTTGATGAAAAAGGAAACTAGCAATACTCCAAGCAATCCTTTCTAAACACAGAAACCTGGTTCATAAGATTAGTTGGAAATTTTGTTTTAAATGTCAGTGAATAGGAGTTTCATTTCTGATAATGGTAAAATAGCTTGTATCAGACCAAATCTTCCACAAAGAACAACTAGGCCATCTGGATTCAAAAAAACAAACAAACAAAAACAAAAACAAAAAACACAAGAAAATCTTTTGATGACTTCAAGGAGATAGCAAGATAGCCAGGATTTAAGGGAGCAAAATCATGGATAAATGGGAAACTCATTGCAGTAACCTGACATTCTATGGCCTTTTCCCTTAAAACATTCACCAATTCCTGATTTGAGAGAGACTGGAAAGTCGCAGAAAGATAATTTGAAGAGGTTGAGATTATGTGCAGAACTTTTGGCAATTACATGGGACCTAGATAAAAACTGGATTTCAGGGCTAATAATAAAAAAAACTTAAGAGCCAACATTCCATGGAGAAGAAAAGTGTAGAGAAGTGAGCCAGGCAGTCTGAACTGATTTTCTTGTCAAAGTATTAATGATTCATAGGTAATCAATGAGGGCAGAGAGAAGCCAAGGAAAAAATGGCAGTGAAGAGAATGAAGACCTAAATGAACTTTTGGCAGTCTCATGACGCTAAAGAGAGAAAAATTGGAGCTTATGATATGTCAAGGAAAAGGGACTATGATAAACATCCCAGGATTTTAGTTTGGAATCTTGTTATTTGCTTTTGCTTTAATTTCCTGGCAGAAACTAACAGCTAATCCAGAGCTCTTAATACATTGTGTACACAAGATGTCCATTCAATCAAAATAAATTCAAGCATATTATGAGAAAGGACAAGAGAAAATAGAAGCAGATTTATGGATAATATAGAAATCAGAGTTTTCAGAAACAGATATTAAAATAAATGTGATTGATATATTCAGAAACATAGATGTCATGGTAAGGAACTTCACCAACGAACTGGGATCTATGATTATCAGTCAAAAGGACACTCTAGAGCTGAAAAATGCATGTAGGGCCTGTAGATTGATATGAGCTTGGTAATTCTCTTTGAATCCCTTCTATATCAAATCTTAATCTTGGTTCAGATTCAGTGGAAGGATACCAAGATCACCATCCAGGAAATCCCCTAGACATCTGATCTCTTAGACTCTTAAACTAAATAATAATACCTATTATCAGAGTTTGAGTAGAGAACTGGACACTCTCAGGAAATAGTGGTGGGGCTATAGTTTGGGAATACTTCTAAAGGATATTCTAAACATTAATCACAAACATAATATGAGACTGAATAATGTAGGTATTCACAGAATGGGCTCTGGAGCAAGACTGCTTGGGTTTTAATCATGGCATGTCAGCTTACAGATTGTGTAAATGTAGGCAAGTTATGTCTACCCTCACTGGAAAATCTCCTGTAGTCCAGAATTTCTCCAAGGTTTTGCTCTCCTGCCAAATGGTGAGAGTCCAACATCTCCTGGCTTCACTATCTCCACACTTTTCCTCCAGTGTCTTTGTGACATGGAGGGTCAGAAAGATATTCACTGACCAGAATGACACAAACCATTTGCTCACAGCCCATTGGCCATGACTCCACGTACAAGCAAGGAGTCTGGGAAATATCGTCATCTTTGGACTTAGTATGGAAAGGAGAAGCAGATTTGCAGGAGCACTGGGAATCTCTCCCTTACACACAGGAATCATGCAATAAACTTAGCTATTAATATTATTAATATATATATATATATATATATATATATAT
>NW_020174560.1:461955-571294 GCF_003031525.2 Neophocaena asiaeorientalis asiaeorientalis
ATTCATTTTAACCCAGAAATTCTACTTTTTGAAATTATCCTAGAGAAATACTTGGAAAAATGTGCAGAGATGCATGTTAGAGGATTTTATTTACAATGTTCTGTATATTATTGAAAATTTCAAACTAGGCTACCATTTTGAAATCTTGATAAAGAGTTATAGTTAAAATAGAGGTGTGTTTATGAGTATTTCTGCATGTGTATGTGAACATACAAAAAACAAAAGTATGGAGTAAAGACATCATAAAAGTTGTCACACTTACATAAGTAAGTTAAAATTGTAGTGTTTGCCCTTTAGTGAGAAAATAAAAATACACTCTTAAAATTACTTTATCTAGTTTTTAAAAGCAAAAGTACACTTTGGTTTCCGCTTTCATCCTTTCATATATTTCACAAAGGAAAAATTGTATTATATCTGTAAACTCATCATAGAAACATGAGTGTCAGAATTAAAGTAAATATAAATCTGAAAATGGGAAACATACTTCATTCACTATACACTGAAAACTTTAAAATACTTAGAAATAAAACAAGAAAGAAACATGAATTATATGAGAAAAACAACAAAATCTATTGTAGAAGATAAAATTATATCTGAACAAATGGAAACACATACCATGCTCTTTAAGAGAGAATTTGCTATCACAAACCTATTCTCCCTAAAGTAATAGTAGTTTAATGCAATTCTCATTGGAATGCTAACAGATGTTTAAGATGAATTTCATTAATAGATCCTAAAGTTCATATGGAAAAAAAAAACTATCTAAGATTAAGAAAAAGAAAGACAGTGAAAATAACGAAGAGGGAGTTGCCTTAACAGATGTCAAGATATGTCAAAAATTTGAAAGTTGCCAACAGAGTAGATCTTAAAAGTTCTCATCACAAGAAAAAAAAAATTGTAACTGTGTGTGGTGATGGATGTTAACTAGACTTATCATGGTGATCCTTTCACAATATATACAAATGTTGAATAAATATAATATTAATATCAATTATACCTCAATAATTTTTTGAAAAAAGAAACTATTGCTTGTCAAAGAAGAAAAAAAAATCCTATAAATTAGATCAGTATGTCATTGGCATAAAAATAGATGCATGGATGAGTGAAATAAGATGTAGAAGAAAGAAATGGGCAAGAGTACACATGAGAATTTCTTATATACTGATACTAATATTTCAGTATAATGAAAAAATAAATTATTTGTAAGATTGTGTCACACTGGCTATTCAAAAAAAAGTAAAATTGTGCCCTAATATTGCACCATATGCAAAATAAAATTACACATGAAGAAAAGGTTTAAATGTTAAAGAAATATTTGTGAGACATGTCCAATACCTTGGTGGTGAGAAGAAGCATAACTTCTCAACCAAGATAGGAAAGCAGAAGGTACCAATAAAAGTTAGCCATTCCTGCCTATAAAATATTTTAAACATGTGTATGGTCAAAGGTGCTAAAAGCCAAGGCAATAGATAAACAGTGGATTAGAAAGAAAATTGTAAAAATGCTCAACAGAAAAAATTTGCTATCATTAAGTTGAAAAAGAATTTTGCAAAAGTAAAATAATTTCCCATAATCCATACTTAATAAATACTTAACTAACAAGTCCTAAACAACAACCACTGAACAGTGTGAATGTATGCTGTCTTTAGAATCTGAGCACAAAGCCCATGACCAGTTAGGTCAATGTAACATTTAATTAATTATGAAGAATTCAGTCCTGAAACTTGTTTAAAAGCTTAATGTTATTTCTTCTTGTTCTTCATAAAACTTCTTCTACAAAGATGCATGCTGCATAGACTGAGTTACCTCTATGTACATGTTTTTGACATACAAATTTTTGACATAATTTTTCTTTAACAAAATGCAAAGCACTTAAATATTGACAAGAAAAAAGCAAATAACCCCCAAAATATGGGCAAGAGATATGAGAAAACAAATTCCTCAAAAGCAAATTCCATGGTCAAGAAATATATATTCAAACTCACTGATAGTTGGGGAAATGCAAATGAAATAAAACTGAGATATCACTTTACCACCATTAAATAGCCACACCTTAAAAAAGAGCAATAGCACATTGTTGGAGGGGATGCTGGTAAAGATGCCCTCACAGGAAGAAACAAAACTGGAATTGTTTACAGATTTTCTGGAAAGCAATCAGGCAACATCTATTAAAATTAAATATACCATTTGAGCTATCAATCCCCCTTCAAGGATTATATCTACAAAAATAAAAACACAAGTATTCAAATATAAATACACATATACTTTATTAGAGTACTGGTCAGAGTGAGAAATGTACTATGCAGCAATAAAAAGACATAAATGAGGATTGTAACTGTTGACTTGAAGGACTTTCCATGAGTTATTCTTGAGTGATTAAAAAGCAGAGTCCAGAACTTTTAGGTACAGTCTCATATTGCAGTAAAAGGGGAACCTCCATGTCTGTGTATGAATAATTTACATTTACATGTTATCAGAGGACTATAACCAAAAATTAGTAAGGAAAATTATTAAGTTGTTATTATGAGTTTTCTAAGCATGCAGGTAGGGAGGCCTGAGGGAAGAAAGAAAGAATGGACGGTGGAGGGAATCAAAAAGAAAAAGAAGTGACAGATTTTATGGGCTGTGATTTTCCACGTGGCTGTACGTGACTGATTAGGAAGGTCCAGAAAGAATTGTCTCAGTTCATGCAAAGAGATTTCATAAACCACAGATGGAAATCTGCATAGTAGGGCAATACAAGTGTCAATCTGGGAATAAAACATCTCATATGTAAGGTGTGGGATCCTAGAAAATTTCATAATATATCAGATTTTCACTTTCCCCAACTTGTAACAGGATAATAATATATAGCAACTGACAAAGTTGTGAAGATATTAAGGTAAAGTATGTAAAATGCTTAGGAGAATATGGGCACACACTAAGTATTCAAAAATGTTAATTCTCTCCTTTTCATTTCAATCAAATTATGTCTCTTGCTAGTCAGTGGCAGTTACATGAAATCAATTCCTAAATGGAATAAGGCTGTTAATCCAACTTAGTTTTCAAAAACTAAAATTTTATATAATTTTTAAAAATAGGAATATACAGGTTTTGTTAGACACCAAAGAGTACACAATACTTCCCAGGGATTTAACTTATGTCTGCTAATATACTCACTGACAATTTCCAGGCATGGCTTTTTTTAAGGCCCTTACAAACTCTAGTTATCCTGCCAGAGCAGATATTGTTTCATTATTCAGTTGGATGCAGATGGTTGTTTTTCATATCTTTCCACAACTCTTGCCACCAGGCTTACAGAGAGTAAATGAACAAAATTGATTGGGGGAACAGGACAAGGGGAGAGCTGAACAAGTCAGGAAGAAATAAACTTTACCCAGGAAATACATACCATCTGCTACCCTTTCCTTATTCTGCCATGTGCTTAATCTCATTTGAACACAGCAATGTTTCTAGAGCTGGCATGCACACTATTACAGGAGCTGGACAGATGAAGAGAGGCAACAGGGTCAGTGTGGATCTGTACTCACGCCAATCCTTAGCCATCCCTTCACTAGGGATCCCTTGGCCATCCCTTAGTTAGGGCTTGTAGGAAAAGAGAGTTTGCATAGATTTCCTATCTTCTTCACTGAAAATATCAGTAAACTGAGGGATATGGAAACAGATTTCAAATTTCACTCCTTGAATTAGTTCACAGTGTAACAGGGGAGAAAACTACACAGAAATTATAACACAAAAAATAAATAAATAAGAAGAATGAAATATAATAAATGAAGTGGTAGAATATGTAGGGCAATATGGGACATAGAGACTGTAATATAAGTCAAAGTGGATTACTTCTGGAAAGTTTGACAATTTTATATTCTAGAAAAATTTTATATTCTAGAAAACTGTACAAATACCCAGAAATTCTGGAAACCTCCATTCAAGTGCAAAGCTACACTTATGCAAAATTAAGGAAAGTTCATGTGGAGTATAAGTAGTACCAGCAGAGCCACAGGCTGCCTTAGGGATATCTGTTGATTCTTGAAAGCCTCAGTTTTTCATGACCTCCTGTTGGGATAAGAAACAAGGCTCTCATTAAAATGAGAAGTTGCAGCTAGGACCCATAAACTTGCAGTTGTTCCTACAAAGGAAAAACTTAAATTTTATACATCCTAAATGAAAGGACAGACTAGGAAAAAAATCTGTCTACAAGCAAAAGAAAGGTACAAGAGAAATTTGGGTTTGGGGACTGAGTAGAGATTTATTTTAAGAACACATAATTATAATCCTGCTGTCATGTAGATTTGGGGTTTGCATTTATAGTACCTGCATGATTCAAGAAACTTTAACCTGAGAAATAAGTTGGGTGCCTTCATATTCATAGCAGCTCAGAGCTATTAGTGAATTAAATGCAAATCCTCTCTGCATTAGTATGCATTGGATCCAAGTCCATTAAGGTTCCTAACATGAAGGCCAGAAAAATATGATATCACAATAAATAAATCACTGTGTATACAGGAAACAAGTCACAGAAAGAAAGTTTGCAGAAACAAAACAGAGCAGGACCCCAAGGAAGTATAGACAGTAGGATTAAAAAGATAGAATATTAAGCATATTTTAAAATTTATAGAAATAAAATGAGTTAAAATAATGAGTGAAGAAGACAAGATTATAAAAATGACCAGGCAGACATGAAAGAGAACCAAAATAGAACTTCCTCAAATGAAAACTAGTATTGTTGAAATTAAAACACACACACATGCAAGCATGCATGCATGCACATGCACACATACACAGGAAGAATTGAATAACAGAGTTGAAGAGATAAGCAGGAAACTAGGAGAAAGATATAAAGATATTACTCAAAAGCTGTCAAGAGACACAAGAAGTATCATCTTTCACATATGAGAGATTAAAAGACATGGAAGACTGAGTGAGGAAGTCTCACATGCACCTATATTTTGAGTTCCAGAAGAAAGACGAGAGAATGGGAGAGGCAGGATTTGAAGAAACAATGACTAAGAATTTTCAGAAATTAATAAAAATGTGAACTCTCAGATTCAGAAAATGCAATAAATACCAAACAAGCTACATAAAAATAAATCTACACCTAGACACATCATATAATGCCACAGAATACCAAGAACAAAGTGGAGTTCTTAATGCAGCTGCAGAAAAGCACATTTTCTCTACAAAAGGGTAGATAGAAGATTCATAAAGGCCACAAAGGCACCCAAAGAGCAAAGAGAATGGAATAACATCCCTAAAGTGCTCAGAGAAACATAGCTACCAAGCTAGAAGTGTATGCCTAGCTAATAAAACTCTCTCTCAAAAAAAAAGAGAAAGATATTGTCATGTTTTTAAACAAATACTGAGACTATACTAACAATAAACTCTCATTAAAGTAATGTAAAAAGGATCAGTTTCAAGATTGAAGAAATGGACTCCAAAACAATATCTGGGAGACAAATAAGTAGAGTGAATAGTTAGTTGCCTTAAACTGGTATGTCTCCTCTATTATTGAGAGCTTCTTTGATTTCTTTTATGAGCAACATAGAGTTTTCAGAATAAAGCTTATAACATGCTTTTGTTAGATAAACACATAAATATTTCTCTTTTTTGCAATTGTAAGCAATACTGTATTTTTAAACCTATAGTATACTGTTTATTGCTAGTTTATTGGAATATAGCTGATTTTTGTATATTTATCTTGTATCCTGCCATCCTGCTGAATTCATTTATTAATTCTTGGTGGGATTTTTTAGTTGTTGTAGTTGATTCCTTAGAGTTTTCTACATAGACAACCATTATCTGCAAATAAGGATTGTTTTATTTCTTCCTTTCCTATCAGTATGACTTTCTTTCTATTTCTTACTTTATTGCACTGTTTATAACTTCCATCACAATGCTGAATAAGAGTGGTGAGAGTGAACATCCTTGCCTTCTCCACAATCTTTGGAAAAATTCATTGAGTATTCACAATTAAATATGTTAATTGTAAATATTTTTAGATGTTCTTAATCAAACTGAGGAAGTTTCCATTTCTATTTTTTCAAGAAACTTAATCACGAATGTCTTCAGTTTCATCAAGCGCTCTTTCTACATCAATTGCTGTAACAATATGATTTTTCTTCTATAGTCTCTTTTATAATGGTAAATTACATTGATTGATTTTTTTAAATACTGAGCCAAATTTATGTGCCTGGAATAAATCTCATTTGATCATAATGTATAATTATTTTTATATGTTACTGAATTCTATTTGCTAATATTTTGTTATGGACGTGCATCTATGTTCATGAGGGATATTTGTTTTAATATTTTCTTTGTATTTTTTTGTCTAAATTTGGAATCATGGTAACACTAGCCTCACAAAATAAATTAAAAATTGTTCCTTCTTCTATTTTTTGGAAAAGATTGGGTAGAACCAATGTTAATTCTTCTTTAACATTTCATAAAATTCAGTGAAACTATCTGGGTTCATCATTTTCTTTTTGTGTGAGTTTTAAAATAAGGAATTCAATTTTCATAATAGTCTTAGGGCTATTTAAATATTCTATTACATGTTGGGTGAATTGTGATAGTTTATGATTTTTGAGGAATTAGTCTACATCTAAATTGTCAAATTTCTATGTGTAAATGTGTAGAGTTGTTCATAGTATTCCTTTGTTGTTATTTTGATATATGCAGAGTCTTTAGTGTTATCTCATATTTCATTCCTGATACTGGAATTTGTGACTTCTTTTTTTTCCCCTTTGTCAGTCCTCTTAAGGTTTTTCAATTGTATTGAAATTTTCAAAGAATCAGTTCTTTGTTTTATCTGTTTTCTCTATTTTTTGTTTTCAGTTTAATTGTTCCCTGCTCTTATTTTAACATATCCTTCCTTCTGCTTGCTTTAGCTTTATTTTGCTCTTCTTTTTCTAGGTCCATTTTTAGGTCCTTTTTCTAGGTCCTTGAGCTCAGATTATTGATTTGAGCATTTTCTTTTTTCTAATGCATGCATTTAGTGCTCAAGAAAGTTCTAACTGTGCCCCACAATTTCGATATGCTTTATTTTCATTTTCATTTAGTTCAAAGTATATTTTAATTTCCCTTAAGACATTGTCATAAACTCATGGAATAGAAGTGTGATATTTATTGTAAGTGTTAGCAGATTTTTCTGTTATCTTTCTTTCATTGATTTCTAATTTGATTCCATTGTGTTTAAAGAATATACTTCATACAATTTCAATTCTTTTAAATCTTCTTAAATGTTTTATGGCCCAGGATATGGTTGATCTTGACATATTTGTTCTGGGAGAACTCGGAAAGAATGAGTATTTTACTATTACTGGGTGGAATGTTTTATAAATATTGATTAGATCCTACTGGTGGTGGTGTTGAGTCCCTCTACTCTACATTTTCAATGATTTTCTGTGTAGTTGTTCTGTCAAATGTTGAGTGTTGCTGAAGTGCTCAGATAAAATTGTGAATTTGTCTATTTCTCCTTTCATTTGTATAACTTTTTGCTTCACTTATTTTGCAACTGTGTTGTTTGGTGCATGCACATAAAGAATTACTATGTCATTTTGGTGGTTGACAAATCCATTATTATATAATGTCCCTTTCTGTCTATCGTAATTTTCTACACTCTAAAGTCTACTTTATCTGATTGTAATATAGCCAATCCTGCTTTCCTTTGATTAATACTTACAAAGATATACTTTTTTTATCATTTTACTTTCAATCTGCCTATATCTTTTTATTTGAGGTGAATTTCTTATAGATAGCATATAGTTGTGTAATTTAAAAAATTCACTCTACTTCTATTTAGATCATTTATATTTAACTTAATTATTGGTATAATAAGGCTGAATTCTGCCATTTTATTTTAATTTCCTGCTTATTCACTGTTTTTCATTACTGTTTTTATCCCTATTTTCTGTGTGTTATTTGAACATTTTTTAAAATTCCATTTTTATTTTTCTATACTATTTTTAAAGTATATATCTTTGTATAGCTTTTTAGTGGTTTCTCTAGGTATTATGTTATTGATACATAAATTATCAGAGTATGCTATGATCTTTTTACTACCTTGAGTGAAATGCAGAAATCTTAACTCTATTTATGTCCCTTTCAGTTTCGATTTATAATATATTTGTTTTAAGTATTCTACATATATTTAGAGGCAAGAAAACACTGTTGTAATTTTGCTTCAACCTTCAAACATAGTTTAGAAAAACTCAAGAGGAGAAGGAAATTCTATTTTATTTACCCATGTTTTTGCTTACTATCTTCTTTCTTCCTTCTTGATGTTTTGATGGTCCTTCTTTTAAAACTTCTTTTCTGTTTAGAGAGCTTCCCTTATGTGTTCTTTTAGGGTAGGTCTGCTGATAACAAATTCTCTTAGGTTACTTTCATTTAAAGATGTTATAATTTCTCTTTCATTCCTACAGGATATTTTCATTTTGTATAAACTCTAGATTGAGAGTTATTTTCTTTTATCATTTGAAAAATATTGTGTCATTTCCTTCTGGCTTCCATGGTTTATGATGAAAAACCCACTGTCATTTGAATTATTTTCTCCTATGGACAAGATTTTTCTCTGGTTGATTTCAAGATTTTTCTTTTCTCTTTAGTTTTCAGAAGTGTAATTATGTTGTCTCTTGGCATGGATTTCTCTGTTGATCCTACTTAAGATGTTCTCAGTTTTTGAATCATTAAGTTTATGTGTTTTTCCAATTTGGAGAAATTTTCAGCCATTATTTTTTTTAGAATACTTTTAAAAGCCTGCCCTCATTTTCCTGAACTGATGACATAAATGTTACATATATTGTTATAGTCTCTCAGGCCCCTAAGGTTCCATTCAGTTATTTTCAGTTTATTTTTTTCTACTGTTCATATAGGGATTTCTATTGTTTTATCTTCCTGTTCACTGACTCTTTCCTTTGTCTCCTCTATTCTGCTGTAGAGTTTATCCACTGAGGTTTTTATTTGTATTACTGTATTTTTCAATTCTAAAACTTCAATTTGGTTTTTCTTTATATCCTCTTTTTTTCCCCTAAGACATTCAATTTTTTTTGATTATCTCAAAAACATTTGCTTATTGTAACATTTTTATGATTATTTCCTTAAGATATTTATCTGATAATTCCAATATCTCTGTAATCCTGGTATTGTCATCCAACGACAGTCAATTTGAGATCTTTAAGGTTCTTGGTATGAGAAATGATTTCAATAAAACAGGGCATATTTGCATTGTGTTGCATTCTGAATCTTATTTACACCTGCTTTAACTGACTCTCTCGACATCATTCCAGTAGGGGAAGAGGGGCACCACATTGTTACTACCTGGTAGAGGTAGAAGTTCAGGTTTACTGTTTGGCTTCTATTGACACCTGAGACTTGGCCACTACTTGCTACTACCATGTGGGGATGAGAGTCTTGGCTTTTCATGTTGTCTCCACTGAAACTCTTATGGAGGAGGTCTTATTCCAACCAGACAATGGTAAAGTCCTGACTCTCCCTCCAAGTAGCCTCCTCCAATATCACTCCAGAAGGAAGGTAGAGGGACACATTGTTACTGCTGAGTGTGGGTGCATGTTCAGGCTCCTCACCTGGTCTTCACTGACACTGTAATCAGGGAGTCTCTTTAAAGGCCAGTAGAGAATGAAAATCCAGCTTCCTCCCTGGCCCTTTCTGACACAACCCCTACAGGTGTGTTGGGGTAGTTACCTCCATACAGTCTTGCATGGGTAGAAGTCTATCTAGGCTACCCATTCTGCCTTAGCTGGCATGGATGGGTATTTGACCACAGATTTTTTTCCTATGATATTTAGCTTGAGTAGAGTGGTTATTGTCTAAAGATTTCTGTTTTGTTAGGTTGCTACTTTCTGGTGCTTTGGCTAGAGAGAGCAGTCTTATCTTGCAGATTTTTCCTTCTGTGCTCTTTGATACTTTGATTTGCTGTCTTCTTCAGCATCAACTCTGAGATATATAAGGCAAAAAGAAACCCAGAAAACTACACCAAGTTGTTATTTGGGTCCCAAATTCCCTGGCTGATCTGCCTTCTTCCCACCTAATAGATTATTCTTATTTTTATTTTATATATAATGCCCAGAGATCTTAGGTATTACTAGTAGGAAGAATAGGAAAAAGTAGGTCTACTCTATCTTCCCAGAAGCAGAAGTATACACAGATCATTATATTTTTTTGCCTTTATTCTTTTCAAGTATAAGCCTTAAAACTATAAATTTCCCTCTTGGCACTACTTAAGCAGCATTTCATAATTTTGATATGCTGTATTATCATTATAATTTAGTTCAAACAATTTTCTAATGTTTTTATGGTGCCTTCTTTGACCTTAAATTCCAAATATTTGGGTTTTTTAAGATCTACTTTTGTTATTGATTACTAATTCAATTCTATTTGGTAAGAGAGCATAATTCTTACATTTTCAATCTTTTTAAATACATTGTGACCTGTTTTTAAATCTCTAAATGTGGGCTTCCCTTGTGACGCAGTGGTTGAGAGTCTGCTTGCCGATGCAGGGGACACGGGTTTGTGCCCTGGTCCAGGAAGATCCCACATGCTGCAGAGCGGCTGGGCCTGTGGGCCATGGCCGATGAACCTGTGCGTCCGGAGCCTGTGCTCCTCAACGGGAGAGGCCACGACAGTGAGAGGCCTGCGTACCACAAAAAAAAAAAAAAAAAAACAACTCTACATGTGATCTTAGTGAATGTTTCGTGTACATTTGAAAAGAATGCGTATTCTGTTGTTACTGTCTGTAGTGTTCTATAAATGAGTGTGTTATTGAAATCTTCTATATATGCATTAATTTTCCACTTGTTCTTTCTATTAGGGAGAGAGTTGTATTGAAATCTTGCATCTATTTCTGATTTTTTTTTTCCTGAAAGTTCTTGATATACTTGAAACTCTGTTTTTAGGTGTGTATACATTGAGAGTTGTCATGTCCTCTTGATAAGTTGAATCTTTTTATTATTACAAAGTATCTCACTTTACCCCTAGAAATATTCCTTGTCCTGAATTATATTTTATTTGTTATTAAAATAGTGATACTGTCTTTCTTATATTAGTTTTTGAATGATTTTTTCTCATTTTTAAGCTACCTTTATCTTTTTGTTTAGAGCTTATTAAATGAAATAAGTTGAGATTTGGTATTTATATCCAGTCTAATAATTCCTGAATATTAATAGGCCTTAAATCTTTAACATTTAAAATAAATTTTTGTGTGGTTGGGTTTAGTTCCAACATTACGTTATTTATTTTTGATAATTTCAATTTTTATCCTCTTGTTTCTCATTTCCCTCCATTTTATCTATTAATTGAATATGTTTTAAAGGTTCCATCTTATCTTCTCCAGTGGCTTATTAGATGTGCATCTTCATTTTAATTTTATTTAGTTCTTGATCTCAGTTTTACAATATACATCCCTAAATCATCATAATCTACTTTTAAATGTATATTATACTACTTCATGTATAATGTAAGATACTTTCATATCACCCTCCTTTTATGCTATATCCATCAAACATTTACTTCCACATACGCTATAAACCACAGAATACATTGTTATTATTTATGTTTAAAGAGTCAAATATCTTTAAAATAAAATTTAAAACATAAAGCTTATTTTGTATATACCCACACATGCCATTTTTGGTATATTTTTTATTTCTTTTTATAGATCTGAGTGCTCACCTGGAAACATTTTCTTCACACTTTATGAGATTACCTTAGAATTTCTTATAGTACTTTAAAACATACCCAAGATTTCATTTTTATTTAGGTTGTGGTGAGGACAACAGAGCAGGAGATGATTGCCACTATAAAGACAGTTTGTTACTCAGTTCCTAAGAGGAAGGGGCACGATGCCATGCAGGGGCATGTAGCACCAGGGTCAGCCAGAAGGTGGAATGAGTGAGGGGAAAGTGTGGGCAAAAGCCATTTTTGTAGTTTTTGCAGGAAGAAATGGGTGAGACAGAGTACAAAGCTGAGCAGGTTTAGCATTAGACAGTTTGGAAAGTTTTGGTGTGGTCTGGGCTGCAGGAATGGTCACTAGTTGTTCAGTACATGGACCAAGGACAGGGGGATAGTGTCCTGGACTGCTCATGCCAGATAAAAGCAAGCTGTGTATAGGAGGGTTTGCACATCAAAGGTGTGCTACAGGCGAGTTATTTTCTATCTCTAGGAATTAGCTAACCACTGGGAAGGGTAATCTCTCCCTGGGTCTGCAAGGCTCAAGATATCAAAGCATCATAAAACACAGTAAGAAACGTGATTAATATGTCTATCATTGCACCAGTACCATACTGTTTTGATGACTGTAGCTTTGTAGTAGAGTCTGAAATCAGGGATCCTCCAGCTCCGTTTTTCCTTCTCAGGGTTGTTTTGGGTATTCATGGCCTTTGTGTTTCCATACAAATTTTTAATTTTTTTGTTCTAGTTCTGTGAAAAGTGACATTGATAATTTGGTAGGGATTACATTGAGTCTGTACATTGCCTTAGGTAGTATACTCATTTTGACAATATTGATTCTTCCAGTCCAAGATCATGGTATACCTTTCTATTTGCTGTGTCATCTTTGACTTCTCTTATCAGCATCTTATGGTTTTCAGAGTACAGGTCTTCTGTCTCCTTAGGTAGGTTTATTCCTATGTATTTTATTCTTTTCGATGTGATGGTAAATGGGATTGTTTCCCTAATTTCTATTTCTGATATTTCATTGTTAGTATAAAGAGATGCAAGAGATTTTTGTGTATTAATTTTGTATCCTGCAACCTTACTGAATTCATTGATGAGCTCTAGTAATTTTCTGGTAGCACCTTTAAGGTTTTCTATGTGTAGTATCATGTCATCTGCAAACAGTGACAGTTTTATTTCTTTTCCAATTTGGATTCCTTTTATTTCATTTCTTCTCTGATTGCCGTGGCTAGGACTTCCAAAACTATGTTGAATAAAAGTGGTTGCAGTGGGCATCCTTGTCTTGTTCCTAATCTTAGAGGGAATGTCTTCAGCATGTCACCATTGAGAATGATATTAACTGTGGGTTTGCCATATATGGCCTTTATTATGTTGAGGTAAGTTCCCTCTATTCCCACTTTCTGGAGAGTTTTTATCATAAATGGATGTTGAATTTTCTCAAAAGCTTTTTTTGCATCTATTGAGATGATCATATGGTTTTAATTCTTCAGTTTGTTAATATGATGTATCACACTGACTTATTTGTGTATATTGAAGAATCCTTGCATCCCTGGGATAAATCTCACTTGATCATGGTGTATGCTCCTTTTAATGTATTGTTGGATTCTATTTGCTAGTATTTTGTTGAGGATTTTTATGTCTATGTTCATTGATGATATTGGCCTGTATTTTTTGTGTATGTGTGTGGTATCTTTGTCTGGTTTTGGTATCAAGGTGATTGTGGCCTCATAGAATGAGCTTGGGAGTGTTCCTTCCTCTGCAAATTTTTGGAAGAGATTCAGAAGTATAGGTGTTAACTTTCCTCTAAATGTTTGCTAGAATTCACCTGTGAAGCCATCTGGTCCTGGACTTTTGTTACTTGGAAGCTTTTAAATCAGTTTCAATTTTCGAAACACTATGGTACTGGTGCAAGGATAGAAATAAATATCAATGAAACAGGATAGAAAACCCAGAAATAAACTTATATGCCTATGGTCAGTTAATATATGACAAAGGAGACAAGAATATACAATGGAGAAAAAAACAGTCTCTTCAATGAGTGGTGCTGGAAAAACTGGACAGCTACAAGTAAAAAAAAAAAAAAAAAGAGAAATTAGAACATTTCCTAACACCATACACAAAAATAAACTCATAATGGACCTAAGACCTAAATGTAGGGCAGACACTATAAAACTCTTAGAGGAAAACATAGGCAGACCTCCTTTTGACATAAATCGCAGCAATATCTTCTTGGATCCACCTCCTAGAGTAATAAAAATAAAAACAAAAATAAACAAATGGGACCTAATTAAACTTAAAAGCTTCTACACTGCAAAGGAAACCATAAACAAAATGAAAAGACAACCCACAGAATGGGAGAAAATATTTGCAAACAAAGCAACCACCAAGGGATTTATCTCTAATATATACAAACAGCTCATGCAGCCCTATATCAAAAAAACAAACAACCTAATTAAAAAATGGGCAGAAGATCTAAATAAACTTTTCTCCAAAGAAGACATACAGATGGACAAAAAGCACATGAAAAGATGCTCCACATCACTAATTATCAGAGAAATACAAATCAAAACTACAATGAGGTATCACCTCACACCAATCAGAATGGCCATCACCAAAAAGTCTACAAACAGTAAATGCTTGCAAGGGTGTGGAGAAAAGGGAACCCTCTTACACTGTTGATGAGAATGTAAGTTGGTACAACCACCATGGGAACAGTATGGAGGTTCTTTTAAAAACTAAAAATAGAACTACCATGTGATCCAGCAATCCCACTCCTGTGTATATATCCAGAGAAAACTAATTTAAAAACATACCTGCACCCCAATATTCATTCTAGCACTGTTTACAATAGCCAAGACATAGAAGCAACCTAAATGTTAACTGACATTGATGAATTGATAAAGAGATGTGGTACATATATAAAATAGAATATTACTCAATAATAAAAAAGCATGAAATAATGCCATTTGCAACAACATGGATGGACCTAGAGATTATCATACTAACTGAAGTAAGTCAGACAAGAGAAAGACAAATATATGATATCACTCATATATGAAATCTAATGGTAAAAAATGATACAAATGAACTTATTTACAAAACAGAAACAGACTTGCACATGTGGAAAATAAACTTATGGTTACCAAAGGGGAAACATGGTGGGGAAGGATAAATCAAGAGCTTGGGATTAATATACACACACTATTTTATGTAAGATAGATAACCAACAAGGACCTACTGTATAGCACAGGGAACTCTACTCAATATTCTGTGATAACCTATGTGAGAAAAGAATCTGAAAAAGTATGAATATATGTATATAGCTGAATCACTTTGCTATGCACCTGAAACTAACACATTGTAAATCAACTATGCTCCAATAAAGTTATAAAAAAGAAGTGTGATTAATATATGTAGATCTTCTGCAAAAACTACTGCAAAAAAGTATCTCAACTTATGTTTGTCTGACAATGTATTTTGCTTTAATTGGGTATAGAATTCTGGGGGGTTTTTTTGGGCACTTAAAGATGTCAATTCATTGTCTTTTTTTACATACTCAGTGATAATTCTGATCATTGTAATGTAACCAGAATTTCCAATCACTTATGAGATTTTATTTCTGTCATTGGTTGTTAGCAAGTTGATTAGATTGTATATTGGTATGGTTTTCATTTTATTTCCCTTCTTGGGTTTGGTTGAGTTTATTAGATCTGTGGGTTTATACTTTTTGTCAAATTAAGAAAAATTTTAGTCATTATACATTCAGACATATTTTGTGCCATAGTTTGCCTCCTTATGTAACTCTAATTATACATATGTTAAACCAGTTGCTAAAGTCCCAGGTCACTGAAGCTCTGTTTATTTATTTTAAAATTTTTGTTCTCTGTTCTTCAGTTTGGATTTCTATTGATATTTTGCTCTGCAATATCTAGTCTACTAAATTCCCTAACTGTTTGATAAAGTCTTTCTGACTGGTGAGTACTTCACTATCTCCCAGCCCTGTATAATCTCTGGGAACTTTTCAGTTTATAATCTACCAGAAGTTATTCTTTCCCAGCACTTTTGCTTTGTCTGACCTGTGTGGCCTCCCAGAGTCTTACTCTATTCATATTCAGCTTAGTATTCAGCCAAAGACAGGTGCTGTTTCTCTGCTCAGTTGCCTGCTGTGTTAGTCTTCCCTTCCAGGTTACAGCCACAGCAGACTCCCTGAACTCTGATATTTGTGTCCTCAACTCAGTAGAACCGTAATGTTGCACTGGTATTCCCCTTCCTAGTGCTTCAATCTAGAAAGTGCTTCTATAGGCACACCTCATTTTGTTGCACTTCACTTTACTGCACTTTGCAGCTATTGCATTTTTTACAAATTGAAGTTTTGTGGCAATTTTGCATCAAGCAAGTCCATCAGTGCCACTTTTCCAAAAGCATTTTCTCACTTTATTTCACTGTGTCACATTTTGGTAAGTCTCACAATATTTCAAACTTTTCTCATTATCGTTATATTTATTATGGTGATCTGTGAACAGTGAGCTTTGATGTTACTATCGTAATTATTTTAGGGCACCACAATTCATGTGAAAGTGAACTTAATCAATAAATGTATGTGTGTTCTGACTGCTCCATGGACCAGCCATTCTCCTGTTTCCCTCCCTATTTTATGAGACACAATAATGAAATTTGGTGGATTAATAACACCACAAAGGCCTCTGAGTGTTCAAGTGAAAGTCACACATATCTCACTTTAAATCGAAAGCTAGAAAGCATTATGGTTAGTGAGGAAGACATGTTGAAAGCCCAGATAGGCTGAAAACTAAGCCTCTTGCACCAGTTAACCAAGTTGTGAGTGAAAAGGAAAAGTTCTTGAAAGAAATTGATAGTGCTACTCTAGTAAACACAGGAATGATAAGAAAGCAAAACAGCCTTATTGCCTATAATGGAGAAAGTTTGAGTGGTCTGGACAGAAAATAAAACCAGTGACAACATCACTTTAAGCCAAAGCCTAATCCAGAGAAATGCCCTAACTCTCTTCAATTCTCTGAAGACTGAGAGTGGTGACGAAGCTACAAAAGAAAAGTTTGAAGCCAATCAAAACTTGGTTCATGAGGTTTAAGGAAAGAGAATCCTCTCAATATCATAAAAGTGTAAGGTGAAGCAGCCAGTGCTGATGTAGAAGCACCAAGTTATCCAGAAGACCTAGCTAAGATAATTAATGAAGGCAGCTACACTAAACAATAGGTTTTCAATGTAGATGAAACAGCGTTCTATTGGAAGAAGATGTCATCTAGGACATTCATAGCTAGAGAGAAGAAGTCAAGGCCTGGCTTCACAGCTACAAAGAAGAGGCTGACTCTCTTGTTAGGGGCTAATGCAGCTGGTGACTTTAAGTTGAAGCCAATGCTGATTTGCCATTCTGAAAATCCTAGGGCCCTAAAGAATTATGCTAAATCTGCTCTGCCTGTGCTCTATAAATGGAAAAACAAAGCCTGGATAATAACACATCTGTTTACAAAATGGTTTACTGAACATTTTAAGCCAATTGTTAAGACCTACTGCTCAGAGGGAAAATAAAGAAAGATTCCTCTCAAAATATTACTGCTCATTGACAAGGCACCTGGCTACCCAACAGCTCTGATGGAGATGTACAACAAGACTAATGTTATTTTCATGTCTGCTAACACAATGTCCATTCTGTAACTCATGGATCAAGGAGTCATTTTGACTTTCAATTCTTATGATTTAAGAAAAACATTTCTTAAGACTATCATTGTCACAGACAGTGATTCCTCTGAGAGATCTGGAAAAGTAAATTGAAAGCTTTCTGGACAGGATTCACCATTCTAGATTCCATTAAAAACATTTGTGATTTATGGGAAGAAGTCAAAATATTAACAGATGTTTTGGGGAAACTGATTCCAACCCTCATGGATGAGTTTGAGGAGTTCAAGACTTCATTGAGAGTGTAACTGCAGATGTGGTGGAAACAGCAAGAGAACTAGAATTAGAAGTGGAGACTGAAGATGTGAATGAATTGCTGCAATCTCATGACAAAACTTTAAAGAAGGAGGAGTTGCTTCTTAAAGATGAAAAAAGAAAGTGATTTCTTGAGGTGGGATCTACTCCAGGTAAAGATGCTTGAAAATTGTTGAAATAACAAAAAGGATTTAGAATATTACATAAACTTAGTTGACAAAGCAGCAGCAGGGTTTTAAAAAATTGACTCCAAATTCGAAAGAAGTTCTACTGTGGGTAGAATGATATCAAACTGCTTTGCATGCTACAGAGAACTTGTTTGTGAAAGGAAGAGTCAATCAATGCAGCAAACTTCATTGTTGTCTTATTTTAAGAAAGTGCCACGGCCACCCCAACCTTCAGCAGCCACCGCCCTGATCAGTCAGTAGCCATCAACATTGAGGCAAGACCTTCCACCAGCAAAAAGATTATGATTCACTGAAGGCTCAGATGATGGTTAGAATTTTTTAGCAATAAAGTACCTTTTAATTAAGATATATAGAGAGATATATAGATATATTTAGACATAACACTATTGCAGACTTAATAAACATACAGTTTCTACATATGTAGTGTGAACATAACTTTTCTATGCACTGGGAAGTCAAAAAAATTGCTTTATTGTCACATTTGGTTTATTGAGATTGTCTGGTACTGAACCTACAATATCTCCATGGTGTGCTTGTTTTAGGAATGCTGGGCTGATCTTACAGGTTTCTTCATTTGTTTCCTTTCTGTCAGGAATTACAGTTCTGTGCTGCCTCGTGTCCAGTTTTCTCTTTTGTTACAATGTGAAAGCATTTCCAATATCTATTACCCAGGAATAGAAGGCCCTTCCATTTTCTCTAATGGCCTTGGTTTTGAATCTATTTATTCTGGAACATAAAATCCTTAGAAGATATAAAGTTATTCCTCTTCCCCCACTCACACACACACACATTTTCTATTTCCATTTTATTTTTCTCCCATGCATTACATTACTATTCCACTTACATTCAAAAACGTTGTGGTAACAACGGTTTATTAAATGAATAGATAAATAAATAAATATGTTTATACCAGACAAAGTGATGAAGGTGAGGTAAACCATTCTGTAATTTTCCCAGCCTTAAAATTTGAAGAAGATGCTTAGCAATTTTCAATAATTTATGGAATTGCAGTAATAAATTGTCATAGAATTTCATAAGGAAATAATCAAACATGGAAACAATGCAGAGTTGGAGGATTACATTTGGATGATGGCACGGCCTGAATAATCCTAGGAAATTCAACTCTATGAAGACTTAGTTTCTTCATTTAGAAAATGGAAAAAAAAAAGTTGTGTCCCATCCCACAGATTATGAATTCTTCAATGTTCTATCATGTAAAGGATCAACTAAACAGTAGTTTAGTAAGTATAACAGGATAATAAAATTTCACATAATACTTAGCAATTGGGTGTTTAGTATTGTATAAAAGAGAGAAATCCAACTTTTCATTTTTCCTCTATGAATGGCCAATTAAAAAATTTCTCAAATTTATTTTTAAAAATCAAGGGCAGAATATCAACATAGTTTTGTAAGGGCATAATAATAAAAGTAAAACAATGAAATGTATTAATTTTAAGTATCTCCAAGGTATTCTATGACTTATCATAATCACCTAGTAATCACTTAGTTTTCTTGTTTGGAGAAGTTATAAAATGATACAGTCAAGAAGTTCAGTGTCTTTGAATGAAACTTTCTACAATGCTCCAAACAGGACTTATAATAAAACTCTGATTTAGGGAGAATGAATTTGAGTAGATAGTCCAATTAAGTCATAAAAAGAAAATAGCTGCAGAAAACATGAAGTTGCTTGTTAAAATAGAGAAGACCATTTATTGAAATCAAATGTATGGCCGTGTGCCTTCAGGGTTCATTTCTGATTTTAATTGGACAATTACTTTAAAACTGTTTCTGTTTCTCAACAGACCATATATTAGGAAACAAAATGAAACAAACCTTTCTTTAGTACTAAAAGCATGAGAGAACCTTTCTATGGCTGAGTTTTAAAACAGTTCTAATGAATATAATTATGTGAATAAAGCATTCAGGTATTATATTCTGCTAGTATACACCTCTCCTCTCCATCTCTCCATCTTCACAGGAAAATTAATGAATAGAGCAAAAGTTCTTGAACCAAACATATGAGAAACCACTGTCATCTTTGTTTCTTTCTTAGCAAACTGATGCACCATTCATATTAACCCATTTAAGAAGAAAAGCATGCAATTAGTATTCAGTAATCTTAATGTCTAGTCATGGCTGTGCATGTTTTTCTGTGATCCTCGAGGACTGTCAAAGAGGATTGCATTGGACAAGTTAAACAGGCAAGAAAGACTTTTATTTAATGCTATTGCATTGAGTGGCAAGACTATTGCAATAGGGGAGAGAAATTTAACTCAAATCCATTGAAGCGAAAAGTGGAAGAGTTTTTAATCACGGTGATGAGCTAGTGGGAAGAGTAAAGGAGAACAGTATGGGGGAGGTTGGTCCATGTGGTTAGGGCATCTGTGTTTGCTCTTTGACTCGTGTCAAATGTAGGTTCCTACCCTCTTCAGAGACTGGAAGATAGGGTTGCTATCTTTCTTAATGATTAAATTTCAAGGAGATGGCTCTGAGGTCCCTGATTAAGACATTTCTGTGTTGTAAAACTGGCAAGAGAATATTTACATCTTAAAGGGGCAGAGAAAGAAATTACAACTGCAAGTTTTCTAAAGTAAATGCACTAAGAAGAGGGAGGTCAGAGGCCTATGATCTGGAGGAAACTTGTCTAAAGTATGGTCAACTGAGAAGACATTAGATATTATTTATTATCTCTGCACATTGACCATGTTATCTAGAAAGTTTTGGAGATTCAAACTGAAAATGACAAAATCTCAAAAAAAAAAAAAAAAAAAAAAAAAAAAAAAAAAAAAGAAAAAGGAAAATTTAAAATTAATTAAAAAGAAAAAAAAAAAAAAAAAAAAAAGAAAGAAAAAGAAAAATGTACAAGGAGAATTTAGACTTAATTAACAAGCAAACTAGTGTTCTGTGGGAGGAAAATTTAACAGGACCTATGAGACGTTTCATAAAAGATTTATCCATCTTCAACTAATGAAGTACTTACTCTGCTAATTCACAATGCTTGTGAGAAACTTACAGATGCTAAGGAGTCCCACAGCTTAAACAAAACAAAATGAAACAAAACAAAAACACTTTTTTTAGCTTTTTCTTAAGCCAATATTTTTCAAATTGAATAGCAAACCCTGCAGAATTTGTGTTCCAACGACCAGAATTAAAGGTCAGATAATCTTTAAGTTCCCTTTCAGTTCTAAAATTCTAATATGATATTTATTTAATAATATGGTTATTCTCTTTGAATATAGGAACTCATTTCTGGGTTTTGTGCATTCCTCAGTTTAATGATGACTTTGCTACTTTTTCTACAAACCGACTCCTTAAAACTTGTTATTCTAAATTTTTGTGTGTCTTCTTTTTGTATTTTAAATACATTTGTCAAAGGTTGTTTTTACTCTTACATAAATACCCAGGACTCTAGTACATATTGAATGTAGACTCATCACAGATTTTTAAAATCCTCTAACAGGCCATTAGTATTCAAGGTTTCCTGAAAATAATACCTATTAGCTTAATCATTACTTGTATCCTAAAACATAGAAAGATTCCAGGGAAATTCAGGAAAAAAAAAATCCATGCTTTTAAAAAAATCCTAAAGACCTTTATTAAGCAACAGCTTTTTAATGTGTAATCCTTTGATGTTTTTTTGAGAACTTTACAAAAGAAAGATTGAAAGGAAGGGAGAAGGGAAGGGAAAAAGTAAAAGAAAGTTGTGCATGTGTATTTATCTACAGAGTCCTTATTTTACTAGTTATGTAAACAAAATTCTATGTTCCTATTTATCTTATACTTTGAAGAATCCTGAGAGTTTAGCCCTTTAAAGTTCTCAGGCAGCAATTCTTCTTGGAACTTCTTATTAACCATTGCATACGGAGGGGTTATATACTGGACAACTTCCTTTGCCTGGTAAAAATTAGGAGAAGGGCCAAATGGCTGATGTTATTCGGTAAATTTCTCTCATTTCAGGAACAAACAGATGTAAGATAGCTCCTTTGAGTTGCATAATTCCATTTTGGCCAATTAGTAAAACAGACTAACTTCTTAAGAAGTAAACTGGTAATGGATTTTCTATAAATAACACAACTGCATTATCCTATGACAGAACAGAAGATATTAATGCAGTGTTCTTCAAAGAAGGTAATAAATTAAGGTCACCAACATAGATAAAATAAACTTCATATAATTATCATCTCAGAAAATTAGATTGAAATATTTTTATACTCTCCTAATTATTGAAGTATAATAACAGCACTGTTGAACAAATCTGTTTGTATTTTATTATGTGCATTTAAGTTGTCGTATCTAGAACTAATAGTAAGCAAAATAACTAAAATAATTTTCTACTACTGCTTAGCTCTGAACAGTCAGTGAGGGCACAAGAGAACACCAAAATAATTTTTTCCATGAAAAATTATTCAAATTTTAACTCTAAGCAAGAGTTTTATGTTATAATTACAAGTGTCAGTATGACTTAATTCACTCAAAAGTGAATTTTGATTTCCAAATATGCATTTTAGAAATACAAACACATGTTAATATTATAGTAAATATAGATGCCTCGGAGGGTAGTAGTATATTTTAGATGAAACAAATAGATGTTTAAATAATGTTATACTTAATAAATGTGTTCATTTTCTTCTAGGCTCATATATTTGAGCATTTTATATCTTTAGTCTTATCATGTACACAAATCAACAAGTACTGTTGGGAAAAATGATGGATAATAATATAGCATGCCTAAGGTTAGAGAATTGACCATATCTTTTGACAATCAGAATGTGTTTTCTAAAACAATCAAGAAAGATGACAGTTATTTTCTGTAAATCATTTTGTTTATAATCCATTATTCACTCTAAATCATATTTTATTTAATCTATTACTCTTATCCAAGAAAAAAGCTGATTAATAATGTTATGTTACATAAGACAGGATATGCATATTCATGAGCCCTCATGAATTATTTGTGAAGATAAAACGAGTAAACCTTTATCTTATAGGAGAGCAATTAAAAGTACTTGACTCACAAGATAATAAATCAAGCTGAAAATTTAGTCCTATACTCACACACAATTTGAAACACTGCAATAAGAAGTAACACACCACACTAGATTAGACTTCCCAGATTAAAAGTAACATTTTAAATATTAAAGTTGTTGTCTTAGATCATAAAATATCCTGATGTGTGAATGCACTGCAATAAGAAGTAACACACCACACTAGATTAGACTTCCCAGATTAAAAGTAACATTTTAAATATTAAAGTTGTTGTCTTAGATCATAAAATATCCTGATGTGTGAATGCACTGCAATAAGAAGTAACACACCACACTAGATTAGACTTCCCAGATTAAAAGTAACATTTTAAATATTAAAGTTGTTGTCTTAGATCATAAAATATCCTGATGTGTGAATGCATAGTACATTTTAAAAAGTTAAGCTGATGGGTGATTTAAGGTACTTTTGGGCAGCATATTATCTTCTGACACACCTGCTTTCTGAAAACCTGGAAGGTTTTTTATTTATTTATTTATTATTTATTTTTATTTTTTTGTGGTATGCGGGCCTCTCACTGCTGTGGCCTCTCCCATTGCGGAGCACAGGCTCCGGACACGCAGGCTCAGCGGCCATGGCTCACGGGCCCAGCCGCTCCACGGCATGTGGGATCTTCCCAGACCGGGGCATGAACCCGTGTCCCCTGCATCGGCAGGTGGACTCTCAACCACTGCGCCACCAGGGAAGCCCTTGAAGGTTTTATATATTTATGAAAGTGCCTGTGTAACACAGAACCAAGAAGATTCCTCAGGCTACAAGGATTTAAATTATCCAAGCTGCACAGTAGAAATTAACAAATGATAGAGAACACAGTATCTTTCTGCTGTATGCTCTATGCTAGTTTAATAATTGAGTAATGTATAAAGTTGTCAAAGGCAGTGAATTTAAAAAGAAAACAAATATATAATTGAAATGAATGATCTGAAGAAAAGATCTAACATGCAATATTCTGTGTGGAAAAATCTCAAAGCTGTGCCCTAAGGTTAATAATTCATATGAAGTAGTTTAACAAGTGGTATCCTAATGACTTCTCAACCCGAAAATGCATTTTTCTTTCTTTTTTCTACTCTCAAGTATGTATAGAGCTTTTTTACCTGGAAAAGTTAGCTTTCATGGGAGTGTATACTACTTTGGGGAAAACTCTTTGTTTTGTCTTATTGTTAATTACACCTTTAGTGGTACTGTTCTATAGTGTTAATTGACACTGTTTAATATTTGGTTTGAAATATTCTCAGGTCTTCTTTCCATATGTTTGTATCCAAGTCTCAATTTAAAAAATTATTCATCTCAAAATTATTTTGCCTATTTTTACCTATTTTGCCTATTTTATGCTGCTCCCTCTTCTTTTCCTGGCATACCCTTTCTCCCTCAAACTTCCCACCATTTTAAAAGCAAAACAAAACAAAGCTGCCTTGTTCAGAACTCTTCATGTAATGAAAGCTTATTTGTTTTCACTGGCTTCATCAGGTGAGATTCCACTAAATATCTGTATTTTGTATGAACAATACAGCCTAAGAATGTCTTACTTAAGATTTTTTTCATTTCATAAAGATGGAACAAGAGGAATCAACTGAAATTAGCTGAACTCAAAAATACTTTTGTATGTTGAGGGGGATAAAAGTCTATAATTAAATTCAGAAGTTGAGTCTTACCAACAACTAGGTCTTAGAGAAGTTGAGTCACTAGATTCTCATAGCCTCAGTTCCAATATCTATTAAGTGATGTACTGAGGCTTAGATGAGATCATGTATACAGAGCAACTTATACTATAGAGCACTAGGAAATGTAAGGGGAAATGTAAGGAGACATTATTATGAGACAAAATGCATAATTGCTAAGTGACAGCTGGGATATTGGTACTATATTATCTCAACGCTAGTTGCTGCAGTTGCCGACACTGCCTATTGATAGGAATTCACACCTAGATAATGGACGAACATTAGATTCATGGTATGAAAAATCTGTTTGGAAGAATGAGGCATCCAAGAAAGTTTAAAGTTTACCTGACTCTGAAAAATTTTGTGTTACTAAATATCTCTAACCACACAAGATTATGTCAATCACATTCTTTATCATTTTGATCACACCCTTATGCATGGCTCTAAAGCAATCACAATGGAAGTAATAGCTGTACATCTGACCTCTGTTAATTTCCTCAGTGATCAAGATTCTCAATGTTGAGATGGAGACAAGATGGCAGAGTAGAAGGACGTGAACTCATCTCTTCTTATGGAAACACCAAACTTACAATAACTTCTGAACTACCCTTGACAAAAAAAAAAAAAAAATGCTGGAACCTACCAAAAAAGATACCCTATATGCAAAGACAAAGAAGAAGACACAACAATATGGTAGGAGGGCTGCAATCATGATAAAATCAAATCCTATACCTGCCAGTGGGCAACCCACAAACTGGAAAATAATTATACCCCAGAATTTCTCCCACAGCAGTGAAAGTTCTGAGCCCCACACAGGCTCCCCAGACTGGGGGTCTGGCAGCAGGAGGAGGAGCCCCCAGAGAATCTGGCTTTGAAGGCCAGTTGGGTTTGATCTCAGGATTTCCACAGGATTGGAGGAAACAGAAACTCCACCTTGGAAGGCACACACAAGGTCTCTTGTGCACCAAGATGTAGGAAAAATAGCAGTGACCTCATAAGAGACTGAGCCAGACTTACCTGCTAGTACTGGAGAGTCTCTTGTGGAAGTAGGTGGGAGCTGTGCCTCACTGCAGGGACAAAGCAGTTCTGGGGAGTACTCATTAGTGTAAGCCCTCAAGGAGGCTGCAATTTTCTTACCAAGTCCTGGCCCCACCCAACAGCCTGTGGGCTCCAGTGCTGGAACACCTCAGGCCAAACAACCAGCAGGGCAGGAACACAGCACCAACAATCAGCAGACAGGCTGCATAAAGTCTTCCTGAGCCCAGAGCCCTGTAAACATGTCCCTTGGTTCAGCCCTGCCCACCAGAGGGACAAGAATCAGCTCCACTGACCAGGGTGCAGGAACAATTCCATCCCACAAGGAAGCCTGCAAAAGCCTCTTAGACAACGTCATCCATCAGGGGGCAGACAGCAGAAGCAAGAACTGAAATCCTGTAGCCTTCAGAATGGAAACCACAAGCACAGAAAGTTAGACAAAATGAGACAGCAGAGGAATATATCTCAGATGAAGGAATAAGGTAAAACTCCATAAAAACAACTAAATGAAGTGGAGAAAGGCAATCTACCTGAAAAAGAATTCAGAATAATGATAGTAAAGATGATACAAGATCTCAGAAAAGGAATGGAGGCACAGATTGAGAAGATAAAAGAAATGTTTAACAAAGACCTAGAAGAACTAAAGAACAAACAAACAGAGATTAACAATACAATAACTGAAGTGAAAAATGTACTAGAAGCAATCAAGAGCAGAGTAACTGAGGCAGAAGAATGAATAAGTGAGCTGGAAGATAGAATGGGGGAAATAGCTGCCATGAAATAGAATAAAGAAAAAGAGAATGAAAAGAAATGAGCACAGTCTAAGAGACCTCTGGGACAACATTAAATACCAGCATTTACATTATAGGGGTCCCAGAAGGAGAAGAGAGAGAGAAATGACCTGAGAAAATATTTGAAGAGATGATAGCTGAAAAATTCCCTAACATGGGAAAGGAAATAGTCACCCAAGTCCAGTAAGTGAAGAGAGTCCCAAGCAGGATAAACCCAAGGAGGAACACACTGAGACACATAGTAATCAAATTGACAAAAATTAAAGACAAAGAAAAATATTAAAAGCAGCAAGGGAAAAGCAACAAATAACATACAAGGGAACTCCCAGAAGGTTATCAGCTGATTTCTCAGCAGAAACTCTGTAGGCCAGAAGGGAGTGGCACAATATATTTAAAGTGATGAAAGAGAAGAACCTACAACAAAGAATACTCTACCTAGCAAGGCTCTCATCAAGATTAAGTGGAGAAATCAGACAAGCAAAAACTAAGCGAATTCAGCACTACCACACTAGCTTTGTAACAAATGCTAAAGCAACTTCTCTAGGTGGAAAAGAAAAGGCCACAACTAGAAACAAGAAAATTACAAATGGAAAAGCCCTCTGGTAAAGGCAAACATACAATAAAGGTAGGAAATCATCCACACACAAATATGATATCAAAACCAGCAATTGTGAGGAGAGCACCAATGCAGGATATTGGAAATGCATTTGAAATTAAAAGTCAAGCAACTTGGGCTTTCCTGGTGGTGCAGTGGTTGAGAGTCCGCCTGCCAATGCAGAGGACACGGGTTTGTGCCCTGGTCCGGGAAGATCCCACATGCCGCAGAGTGGCTGGGCCCGTGAGCCATGGCCGCTGAGCCTGCGCGTCCGGAGCCTGTGCTCCGCAATGGGAGAGGCCACAACAGTGAGAGGCCTGCGTAACACACACACACACACACAAAAAAAAAAAGTCAAGCAACTTAAAACAATCTAGTATATATATATAGACTGCTATATCAAACCTCATGGTAACTGCAAACCAAGAATCTACAATAGATACACACACAGAAAGAAAAAGGAATTCCAACACAACACTAAAGTTAGTCATCATCAAATCACAAGAGAAGAGAACAAAAGAGGAAGGGAAGAAAAAGCACCTTCAAAAGCAAATCCAAAACAATTAACAAAATGGCATTAAGAACATACATACTGATAATTACCTTAACCATAAAGGGATTAAGTGCTCCAACCAAAAGACATAGACTGGCTGAATGGATACAAAACAGGACCCATACATATGCTGTCTGCAAGAGACTCACTTCAGATCTAAGGACACATACAGACTGACAGTGAAGGGATGGAAAAAAGGTATTTCATGGAAATGGAAATCAAAAGAAAACTAGAGTAGTAATACAGATATCAGACAAAATAGACTTTAAAATAAAGATTGTTACAAGAGAAAAGAAGGACACTACATAATGATCAAGAGATCAATCCAAGAAAAAGATATAACAATTGTTAATATATATGTACCTGAAATTAGAGTACCTCAATATATAAGGCAAATACTATCAACCATAAAAGGAAAAATTGACAGTAATACAACAATAGTAGGGAATTTTAACACTCCACTTTCATCAATGGACAGATCATCCAGACAGAAAATCAATAAGGAAACACAAGCCTTAAATGACACATTAGACCAGATGGATTTAATTGTTATTTATAGACCACTCCATCTGACAGCAGCAGAATACACATTCTTCTCAAGTGCACATGGAACATTCTCCAGGACTGATCACATGTTAGGTCACAAAGCGAGCCTCCATAAATTTAAGAAAATTGAAATCATATCAAACATCTTTTCTGACCATAACACTACGAGATTAGAAATAACTACAAGAAAAAGAAACTGTAAAAAACACAAATACGTGGATGCTAAGCAGTATGCTACTAAACCAGTAGATCACTGAAGAAATCAAAAAGGAAATCAAAATAATACCTAGAGACAAATGAAAATGAAAGCACAACGATCAAAACCTATGGGACACAGCAAAAGCAGTTCTAACAGGGAAGCTTATAGCAATACAGTCTTACCTCAGGATACAAAAAAAACACAAAAACAACCTAAATTATACATAAAGTAACTAGAGAAAGAGAAACAAAACCCAAAGTTAGTAGAAGGAAAAAAATTATAAAAATCAGAGCAGAAATAAATGAAATAGAAACAAAGAAAACAATAGCAAAGATCAATGAAACTAAAGACTGTTTCTTTGAGAAGATAAACAAAATTGAAAAAACTTTAGCCAGACTTATCAAGAAAAAAAGGGCAAGGGCCCAACTCAATAAAATTAGAAATTAAAAAGGAGAAGTTATAATGAACACCACAGAAATACAAAGGATCATAAGAGACTACTACAAGTAACTATATACAAATAAAATGGACAACCTAGAAGAAATGGATGAATTCTTAGAAAGGTACTATCTCCCTAGACTAATCAGGAAGAAATAGAAAATATGAAAAGACCAATCACAAGTACTGAAATTAAAACTGTGATTTAAAAAATCCCAACTAACAAAAGTCCAGGACCAGATGGTTTCAAAGGCAAATTCTATCAAACATTTAGAGAAGAGTTAACACCTATCCTTTTGAATCTCTTCCAAAAAATTACAGAGGCAGGAACACTCCCAAGCTCATTCTATGAGGCCACAATCACCCTGATACCAAAACCAGACAAAGATACCATACACACAAAAAAACTTACAGGCAAATATCATTGATGAACATGGACACAATAATCCTCAACAAAATACTAGCAAACATAATTTAACAATACATTAAAAGGATCATACACCATGATCAAGTGGGATTTATCTCCAGGGATGCAAGGACTTTTCAATATCCCCAAATCAATCAGTGAGGTATACCACATCAACAAATTGCAGTATAAAAACCATATGATCATCTCAGTAGATGCAGAAAAAGCTTTTGAGAAAATTCAACACCCATTTATGATAAAAACTCTCCAGAAAGTGGGCATAGAGGGAACTTACCTCAACATAATAAAGTCCATATATGACAAAACTACAGCTAAAAACATACTCAATGGTGAAAAGCTGAAAGCATTTTCTCTAAGATAAGGAACAAGTCAAGGATGTCCACACTTGCCACTTTTATTCCACATAGATTAGGGAGTCCTACCCACAGCAATCAGAGAGGGAAAAGAAATAAAAGGAATCCAAATTGGAAAAGAAGAAATAAAACTGTCACTTTTCGCAGATGACATGACACTATACACAGAAAATTATAAAGACACTACCAGAAAACTATTAGAGCTAATCAATGAATTTGGTAAAGTTGCAGGATACAAAATTAATACACAGAAAACTGTTGCATTTCTATATAATAAGAACAAAAGATAAGAAAGAGAAATTAAAGAAACTATCCCATTTACCATTGCATCAAAAAGAATAAAGTACCTAGAAATAAACCACCTAAGGAGGCAAAAGACCTATACACTGAAAACTATAAGACATTGATGAAAGATATCAGAGATAACACAAACAGATGGAAAGATATACCATGATCTTGGGTTTGAAAAATCAATACTGTCAAAATGACTATACTGCCCAAGGGAATCTACAGATTCAATGCAATCTCTATCAAAGTACCAATGGCATTTTTCACAGAACTAGAGCAAAAAATCTTAAAATTTCTATGGAGACACAAAAGATCCTAAATAGCTAAAACAATCTTGAGCAAGAAAAATGGAGCTAGAGGCTCTCTGAATTCAGACTATACTACAAAGCTACACTCATAAAAACAGTATGGTACTGGTGCAAAAACAGAAATACAGATCAATGAAACAGGATAGAAACACACCTATAGTCACCTAATCTATGAAAAGGAGGCAAGAATATACAATAGAGAAAAGACAGTGTCTTCAATAAATGGTCCTGGGAAAACTGTACAGCTACATGTAAAATAATGAAATTAGAACACTTCCTAACACCATACACAAAAATAAACTCAAAATGGATTAAAGACCTAAATGTATGGCCAGACACTTTAAAATTCTTAGAGGAAAACCTAGGCAGAATACTCTGACATAAATTGCAGCAATATCTTTTTTCGATCCATCTCCCATAATAATGGAAATAAAAACACAAATAAACAAATGGGACCTAATTAAACTCAAAAGCTTTTGCACAGCAAAGTAAACCATAAACAAAACAAAAAGACAACCCATATAATGGAAGAAAATATTTATAAATGATGAGACCAACGAGGGATTAATCTCCAAAATTTACAAACAGCTCATGCCGCTCAGTATTTAAAAACAACCTAATTGGAAAATAGATAGAAGACCTAAATAGACATTTCTCCAAGGAAGACGTACAGATGGCCAAGAGGCACATAGAAAGGTGCTCAACATCCTTAATTATTAGGGAAATGCAAATCAAAACTACAATGAGATATCACCTCACACCAGTCAGAATGGCCTTCATCAAAAAGTCTACAAATGATACATGCTGGAGAGGGTGTGGGTAAAAGGGAAACCTCCTATACTGTTGCTGGGAATGTAAATTGGTACAGCCACTATAGAGAACAGTATGGAGCTTCCATAAAAAAACTAAAAACAGAGCTACCATATGATCCAGCAATCCCACTCCTGGATATATATCTGGAGAAAACCATACATGCACCCCAATGTTCATTACAGCACTATTTACAATAGCCAAGACATGGAAGCAACCTAAATGTCCATCAACAGAGGAATGCATAAAGAAGATGTGGTACATATATATGATGGAATATTACTCAGCCATTAAAAAGAATTAAATAATGCCATTTGCAGCAACATAGATCAACCTGGAGATTATCATACTGAATAAAGTAAGTCAGAGAAAAACAAATATCATATGATATCACTTATATGAGGAATCAAAAGAGATAGTACAAATGAACTTATTTACAAAACAGAAACAGACTCACAGACTTAGAAAACAAACTATGGTTACCAGGGGAGAAAAGAGGGGGAGCAATAGATTAGGAGTTTGGGATTAACACTTACACACTGTCATATTTAAAATAGATAACCAACAAAGACCTACTATATAGCACAGAGAACACTGCTCAATATTCTGTATCACTTTCCTGTATACCTGAAAATAATATAATATTGTTAATCAACTGTACTCTAATATAAAATATTTTTTTAATAAAAAATAAATCTAAAAATGCAAATAATATGAAAAGATTCTCATTTTGAATGTGCATAAGAATCACCTGGAGAATTTGTTAAAGCACAGAGATTGTGATTCAGTAGGTCTGAGGTGGGCCTCAGATTCTGCATTACTAAAAAGCTCCTGGGTGATGTTGAGCTGCTACTCTGGGGACCACATTTTGAGTAGCACGGTTCAAAGGCCATAGTTCTCAAGTCTGTCTGCATGTTAGAATCACCCAGAAAACTTTTAATATCCATATTTTCTGGTCTCCATTTGCCAGATATGTTGACTTAATTAATCTGGGTCTAGCAATAGCACTTTTTTCCCCAAAGCTCCCTGGGTGATTCTAATGTGCAATAATTTTTGAGAATTACTGCTGTATGGCAAGTTGTCTACATCACTGGAACTGGTGAACAAATTCATGTGTCTCATGCTGTATTTTTAAAGGATACTATTTTAACCTATTACTCTTTATATTTCTCTCCTTTTTTGCCACATTTCCTTTCTCTCATTCAAGAAGATAGAATGCTCTGGGTTCATTACCTCAGGGGAGTGATGTGCAGAGAAGAAAGGAGAAAAAGCCTGCAAGTCATTAGGATTCTAATTTCCCCATGCCTAAGCTTGTAGGAGAATGTGAGAAATGCTCAGGAGGAGGTAACAAGGCTATTCAGGCAATAGGGAGAGTGGCTAAATAGAATGAGAATCTGCAGTGTTTTGACAAGACAGAAAGAGAAGTCTGTGGATCCAGGGGACTGAGAAGACCTTCTTCATTTCCTGGAAGTTTTGCTGTCACGATATTTTCTGACTCAAGAGATGTATGTCTGCTTTATGTATCCAGCTTGACCAAACCATAGGCAATATGGCAAATGATTCCTGTACCTCCTAGCACAGAGAGAAGAAGCTCCTGGAAGCTGAAAGACAGTGTGTAAAGATGACCAGATATCTCAGCCACAACTGGTATATTAAGAGCTATTTTGCATATTTCTCCCTGCATCCTCCTGCGACAAATGGTTAAAATGTTAGAAATCTGGCATGATTATAAGGTGGAGGAAGAAACCCCAGAAAGAACTGACATCCTCAGAGACAACTTTCTGAAGGTCTAGCTTAATACTTTTAGTCAAAAAAGAAGTTGAGTTAATGAAATGTTTTTAAAGTTTTGTGTCTTGCACACCTGTGATTCTTACCACCTACACTACTATGCCATTCTAGCAACCAGGAAATATCTCCTCTGCATTTTGTATGCATCTTATAGTCAAATGAATATATCACTGCCAGGGAAGATGATTCTGAATGGCCAGATCATTTGAAGGGAGCAGACCCAAGATGTCTCTGGCTTTGGTCTTGGAATCCCCACACATCTGGAAGATGAAGGTCACTTCTCCACAAGTCTGTCTCATTCTGGAAAAAATTCACTCAAAAGTTGGTAATCCATTAATGGGATATAAGCAACTTTATACTGTTGGAAGAGAAAAATACTTTTATCCCAAGTTCATCAAGTGTTCTTTCCAGGAGAGAACATTTTTAATTGATGTTATAATTAATGTATCTTGTCTGCTATAGCTATTCAAATGTTATTTCACTTTATTTATTTCCCTGTGGCAATTCTGACTAGTCTCTTAGTACATTATTGGTAGAACACATTGTGTTAAACCACATACTCATATAAGTTATGGAATTATTTTATTCTACTTTTAGCCTTACTTCATGCTTCATGTTCTGTATCTAATCTTGCTAAATTTAAGATATAACTTTAATTTTCCTTCAAAGCATTTGACGTTATTTGCAAAAAAAAAATCAAGTTAGATTTACTGTTGATAAAACTCAAAAACTGAATAATTTGAGCAAAACCCAGTCATTTCAGGGCTTTTTAATTATAATACATTTGCTGCATGTATGCAACCATTTTGGGGGCTGGGAACGCAGAGAGAATTTGATTGTCTCTGCCCCCAATAACTTTACAGTGCAGTGGTTTCTGCATTTTTTTGAGTCAGAGGGAAAATGTGGAAGGTTTTAAGGAGGAAAGAACAGTTTCAGGAAGATGGGTCTGGCTCTGGTGTTTGGAATTGTTTGGAGAGAAGTGAGATTGGAAGCAGAGGGTCTGATAATGACACAGAGGGGTTTTCAAAGGTGACTTACATCCTCTCCCCATTAGATTGCTTTATTCCCACATATTTCCTTATATTTTCTCCACATAATTATGTGTTCCTAAACAAAATATAGCTTTCTTTTCATTTAATGTTTGTGAGAGTTGTCCTTCTTAGTACACGTGGGTCTCATTCACCCATTTCTACTTCCATGTGTTGATCCACTGTAGGTTGTTGAATGCATGTACATTTTTTAAAATGTATTAAATATTGCTAAATTGTTCTCCAAAGTGACTATAACAATGTTTATCCCAACTAGAATGTATAAAGAGTTCTTGTTATGCCATATTCTTACCAAGAATTTATGTAGCGAAGCATTTAATTTTGTCAGTATCATGAGAATCAGACATGAATATTTTCTTTGAGATTTGCTTTTTCGTGAAGGAGGATAGGAAATCACATTTTCTCTTCATATCTTTTGCCCAGTTTTCTATTGTGTTTTTCTTAATAAGATTTAGGAATTATTAGTATATTCTCCATATACAAGTATTTTTTCTAGTCGTTCACATATTTTCACATTGTTTATGGTAATTTGTATGGAAATTTTGTTTTAATTTTTCAAAACTTGCAGTGTTTTCATATCTGATTTATTCTCTTTACATTAAGAAATGTTTTCTTAATCTGTACTAATAAAAAATGTTGCTGTATTATTCCAGAATATATAAAATTTTGCTTTTTATATTTACATCTGTATTGTGATATGCAGTATCAATCTGATTTTGAAATATTTTTCCAGATGAATAACAAACTGTCCTAGGCCCATTTTTTGAGTAACCCATATTTTCCCACTATGTAAAATACTATTGCTGCCATATATCACATTCCACATATGTCTGGGTCTTTTTCTGGGCTTTCTACTCTGTTCCATTTGTCTAATTATCCATTTCTGTGTCACTTATAATACTTTCTTAATTACTATAGATTTATAATAATCTTGATATTGGTCACAATGATTTCGTATACATTTTCTTTTTTCAAAATTTTCATGACTCTGTCAGGTTCCACAAAAATCGTTTTGGGATTTTTATCAGAATAGCAGTAAATTATGGATTAAGTTTGGGATAATTAATATCATTGTGATATTGAGGAGTTCCATATATGAACATAGTATGTCTCAGTTTATTTAGTTCTTTTTTGTCTCTTTTAGCAATATTTTGTAATTCTCCCCCCATATAAATTATTTGTGAGGTGTATTCCTAGGTTTGTTTTTTTAAGTTTTTATTATTATTGTGAATGAGAATGTTTTTAACTCTTACACTTTACTGGAATTAGGAATACTTTTAGTTTTTGTATGTAGATCTAGTATATGAAGATCTTGATATTATTTGTAATAATTTGCCTATAAATTCTCTTGAATTTTTATGTACACAGCTTCATTATTTGAAAATAAGAAGATTTTTACAACTTTCCATTATTTCCATCCTTTTTCTTTTGTATCTTTCTTGTCTTTTTCATTGTCTAAAACCTTTAGTACATTATTAATATTAGAAATAATAGCTGATATATTTGTCTTTTTACTTGAGGTACTTCAAAGTTTTACCATTTAGTTTATATTTGCTATCATTTTTCCTGCACAGAAACACTTTATAAGGTTAAAAACCAAAATGGTTTTTTTTTCTATTCCCAGTTTGTTAAGAATGTTTATTAAATAATTTTTCTGCATGTATTTAGGCAAGCAAATTTTCCTGTTTACTTTTAACTGTTAATGTGATGTTCACATGAAAATAGATTTTCAAAAATTCAATGATCATATTCTTTTTTTTTTTGCGGTACGCGGGCCTCTCACTGTTGTGGCCTCTCCCGTTGCGGAGCACATGCTCAGCAGCCATGGCTCACAGGCCTAGTCACTCCTCAGCATGTGGGATCTTCCCGGACCGGGGCACGAACCTGCGACCCTTGCATCGGCGGGTGGACTCTCAACCACTGCACCACCAGGGAAGCCCCAATGATCATATTCTTTGTATAACTATTGCTTGTCAGGACTTTTTTTTAGTTTATGCATAAATTTAATTCATTCATTTTACATTTAGGAATTTTACATCTATACATTTCATAAATATAATTGGTTTATACTTTCCTTGCACTGCTTTTGATCAATTATGCTATCAAGTTTCTATTAGCTTCATAAATTGGGTAATATTCCTTCTTTCTTTGTTCTCTGGAGCAGTTATGATAAAGGATTTTTTGTTACTTAAATGTTTATAAAACTTTCTTGTCCCTTTGGGAAAGGCTTGGATTACTAATTCAATGACAATTGACTTATTCAGTATTTCTACTTCTTAAGTTGATTTTGCCATTTTGATTCATGTGTTCTAAATTCTTGTATGTATTGTGCTAAAGTTGTTTGTGGCATTCCCAAGATTTAACTTAAACAATTAAAAAAAGTTTACTGTGTACTCTAATTTCTAATTTTTGAAACACTATCTGCTTTTTTTCTGGCTTCATATTCCTCGAGTTTTTCTAATTGATTAATTATTTCAAGTCACCAGCTTGGGTTCTGTGGCCATCTCCATGAATTCTGTAGACCACTTCTTCATGCTTTCATTTTCCTTAACTGGTTTATAATTGTTATGTGTTTTTTTCCTTAAAAATCTTACCTTTTACTCGTTTTTTTCTCCTACCCCTCACCTCCTTTCTCATTCCCATTTCATCATCTTCCTTGTCCTCTGAATTCAGAGCTAAAAACTTATAGACAGAGAAAAACTGAAATGAAAGGAAAAAGTCCTTCCTGTGTCTCACACTCTAATACTGTCTTCATTTTGCCTTTGGCTAGAAAGATGTGGTCATTGGCTTGCATTTCTGGTATTTTTACTATTTCCATTAACATTAAGTCAGTTAGTGCCATTGAGAGTAGAACCCCAAGAAACAGAAACATAGTAAGATCTGATCACCAAGAAAGCAAATTTTTGGTTTGTTTTTGCTTTGTTTTTGTTTTTACCTTTTGATCCCCTTCAAAAAACCACTTTTTTTTTTTTTTTTTAAAAAAACCACTTTTGATGGTTGCAAGAATTCATTGGGTAGATACATAGGGATAAGAGAATTTTTCTTTTTTTTCCCATTATTTCTTTCTGTGTACATAAATATTTACTAGTATTATATTTTCAGTATCTCACCAGTAACTACAATAAAAGCTGGAAACAAAAAGCCTATAAAGCAAAGAATGAATAGAACATTTGAGTTTGCCTTCAAAGACATTTAATCTAGTGAGAGAGACATACATACCAATAAACAGGAGACTATAATACTTTGTGGTAAGTGTTATAATGGCATAAATTAAGGGTGTTTGAGGATGTGTATGATGGATACCCCTCTCAATCTTGTCTTTCTGGAAAGTGGAATTTTTTATTAATTCATTTTTTAACAGATTCTTATCTAAATTAAAAATTAACCCATTTGGTTATTATTGATTTAGTGTCTGCTTGAACTGCTAGAATTAAAACTCCAAGAAGTTAGGAATCTATTTCTATCTCCTGTAGCACTTTAATCCCAGAACTTAGTATATAATCTGTCATTTCATAGGTGCTCAACAAATGCATGTTAAATTGAAATCTGATTAATTTAATTCAAGATCTCTAGAATACCAAGTATTCAGTTGAAAATATTTAGCAAATTGTTGAGATGTGCAAATACCAGGATGCTCTATGTCATGAATTCACACTATCTAGATAATTAGTTTCTTTTTGTTTTTATAAAAAAATGAAAGGTTATACATCAGATGTCATTTAGTTGAATCTTCCTGGCTCTATCTTTAGTACACAAAACAAGTTATATGAAAATGACTTGACTCCAACTCCAATCACTGCTAGACATTACATCCTTCCTAAAACAGAGCTCGTGTCCTTGCAAGACTAAAACATTTCTACACTGAGAACAATCTTTTACACACACACACACACACACACACACACACACACACACACACACACTACACTGACCTCCAAACCAATTCTCAAGATTCATTCATAAAAGAATATAAAGGAGAAAACTGAGGCCTTACATTGTCCCAAATCATGGAACTAGTTATGTTGTTCAAACTATAATTATCACTAGTTTCCCAGGGTCTCAGGGTTTTTTTTTTTTTAATTTTTTAATCTATTCTTAATAAGGGATTTTACTCTAATATAGCATATAGTTAAATAATATGGCCAAAATGATATATCATATGGGCAGTTTATTTATTTGAATTAAACTATACACACTCAGTTTAAAATGGGAAAGAGAGAAAAATAATAATTTGAATTGTGTTAGAAATTCTTCCTACTAGGAAAGAATTTATTCAATCAATAAATATATTCCCTGAAACAAGCATGATGTAAATGCCAATATTCTAGTTTCTTTGTTAGCATCAATTTTCTTATACTCTTATAATCTAAGCATCTAGCTGTGTTAAATTGCATTAAATATGTTTATTTTTCATACAACATGACTTCCAGCCAAATGCCTCATCCAGTGTCCAAACAAGAAAACAAATTTTCATTAATGATGGAGGAAAACCTGGCTGTGTTGGGAATATTCTGAGATGGACTGTTGAACTCCATTGCTGTACTTTCATAAAAGATATTTAAGGGTAAGTTTTTCATCTGAGTTTTCAATTTACAAGATGATTTTAGAAACTTATACAGTGTTTTAAAGCCAAATTCCTATGTAGATTCAACACTAAGAATGGATAGAAAACATGACAATTTCCCTTGCTTGGATGAAAGTCTCTGTAAAGCAAATACTAAAGGTATTTGGAACCACTAAAAATGGGACACCGTATAAATGAAATGGGTTAACTTAAATGAGCTCTTTCCTATAGTTCATGTTTAAGGGTCTATAAATTCTATGAAAAATTTACTCAAAGGTAGCATTCAATTATCCAATCAATGTAGTTAATTATTGATCAATTATAACTTTTTTAGGCCATGGAAATGAATATTCTGAGAGCTGCAAAGATCACTGACTGAGACAGAGTTTCAGTTGGAAATGCTGAATTATGTTCCCCCTTTATATTTTTACTCATTCTCAAGTTCCCTAGATGGTAGTTTTCAAACTCTAGCATAACCCTGAATCACCTGTGGGTGATTTCTGTATCCCACCCCATGTGTTCTGATTGTAAAACTCTGGTGTGCAGCCTGAGTTCCCAGGAGATTCTGGGAAATTCTGACAAGTTCCCAGATGATATTACTGCTAATGGTCCAAGGACCACACTTTAGGGTAACCACTGACTTAGAAAAGGATTCAAGTACTCTTTGGATTCAGGCAAGCTCAGTTTCCACCGAATGTTAACAACGCTTATTCCTATGTGTGGGGAGGTGAGAGGAAAGAGAAAGAATTGGGTACGACTTATTTTGTCACGTGTTAGGCATTTTTAGAGTAAACCAGGGTCTGAAAATACTCTGATTCACCTACAGAAGATATCCTTCAGTGTCCCTACAAAATTATAATAAATTTCCTAGCCATCAACTGCTAAAACTTGTATCTCTTTTGTAGCTTATAAGTAATAGTTTAAGATAATGTTATCTACCAGTAGTTGTCAATGTGCCTGCTTTCCCCGTGGTTCAAATACATAGAGCAAAACCATTCTTTTGACAATTTAACATTTTGGCTCAGCATGTTTTGACATTTGTTTTGTGTTTGGAAGCTGTGATATAACCTCTTTCCTGTAGCACATCAGTTTTTCTGAGTTATCCTTGCCACAACGCATTTCCAGGTTTGATGAAAGATGTGCTTTTCAAATCAATTATCTTCCTTCTTCTTTATTTTTCTCAGTATGGAAATGTTACCTTATAAAGAAATATAAACCAGAATTTATCACAATCTGAAAAGGTCAGAGATGAAACTGAAGAAAGTGCTTAAGGACTCATCACACCATGAAGGTATCTCCAGTGCAGCATCTTGTGGATTCCATTAAGAAGAGCTCTTAAGTCTGGCCCATAATCCATTTTTCTTATCCTAAAATTGTAGAAACACAGAAGTTTACACAAAAGAGCAAAGATTGTGTTTCTTTAATAAAGTAATAATGAACTGAAAAAAATATCATCTGGCTGGTATGATTGCTTGAAATCTCATTAAACACTAAACAGATAAAGCATTTCAAATAAATTAATAAAAAGCTCTAGTCACTAATGTAGTATCAGTATGAAATTTTTAATGATCAACTGATTAAGACAATATTAAGCAGATTTATCTGACATTTGTAGCTATAGTCTAAATATTACAAAAAGGAATTCTCTTTCTTTCCCCTGGCCTCAGTTTTCTCTGAATGTGCATATGTCATGACTGATACAGAGTAGGTGCTCAGTAAATATTTGCAGAGTAGATGAGAACATTGGACACTGGTGAATATTGATAAAAATTGAGTTTGATAGGTTATGAACATTGTATTTTTATTCAAACCAAGTTTCACTAAATATTCCCATCTGGAAGCCTTTTAGACTCAGCCTACTGAAAATTTTTGAACTGAAAGTGGATTTTATTTGTGTATTTTTCTAGTGAAAAAAATATATTTATTTACTTAAGAAAGTTGACCATTTGTTTTGGGGAAAAGAAAACAGGTAGATCTGCCCAAAGCTAAATCTGTGTACCTACTGCCTGCCATTCAATGCAGAGTAGTTACCATAACAACTGCTGTGTCACCTGGACCAAAGAATCCTGAGTATTTCTTCTAGAGCATGGAAGCAACTTCCTAAAGGAGAACCCACATTAAGATGGGCTTCTCACTATATTAACCTATCAAACTATTTGGAGAAAAACAGCCTGCTTCCATAAATTAAAATTGATGCTGTGTGTATCAGCTCTCAGAATACAGATTTTCACCTCATTCTTTTGTTTAAGTACAGTGACACCAACTCACCTTCTGCTGGGTCTGACCTCCCTCTGGAAAACCTCTGGTGAGGAAAGAAAAGTCACTTGGCAGCCTGGATCCCACAAGGGAATTTTATCTGCAGTCTTTCTGTTTTTAACCCCAGCCCCAACTATATCGAAGTCTTCAATTACAAGATACCTCCAATTCCTAAGTTTGTCCTCGGATGCTACAATGTGAATTTCTCATCATTATAAGCATTATATTTTAACCTTTTTTCCCTCTTAAATCATTTATCATTCCTCTAAGTACTTTCCATCTTCATACACTGTCTTTCAGATTTACCAGTATCTCCAAGTTTTGATTTCAGGGTGACAGCAGTGAAGAGTGGCTTGAAGTGAGATCTCAGTTCCCTGCTTGGGAATCGAACATTGGCCACCTGGGTGAAAACCTGCAATCCTAACTACTAATCCACCAATGGTGAGTGCCTAGAAGCAGAGCCCTGGCTCTTACCTTCTTTGAAAAAACAATTCTTTACAAAGAGACTGAAGCTGTAAAACATGTACAGAGTTTATTATTAGAAGCACAGCACCTGTGGGAGAGCACACAGAGAAGCAGTTTATTTTAAACAGAAGCAAAGCAGAAATACATACCCAGAGAAGAGTGTGGGCACCCTTGCTAATGAGGAGTATGCTAGAGAGGTGGTTAAATCATTTCTTTAAGAGCAGTTTTTCCAGGTCTTTGTTTTCCTCTGGCCAATCATTTTGTTTCATTTCCCATATCTGATTGGATCCAGGGCCCTTCCCGATATGCACAAGCATGTTTTAGCCAAGATGGATTCCAGCATGAAAGCCTCTGGGAGATTAACAGCACATATTATGGGATAATGCCCCCTCCATTTTTAAACTCGAGAATCTTTTCTGTGCATGTGCAATTAGGGAGGTCTCCTTGATCTCAAGAATGATAGGTGTGGTCATCTTATCTTTTTACTCCAGCAGAGCTTCGTTCCTCTCTGCTCCTGCCATTAATTTTCCTTGAAATGTCAGGGAGAGACAAGCTCCAATTTGCTCAGCTTGACTCCAGCTGCTCAGCCCAGGGACCCATCTACCTCTTACCTCAGTTTCACTGAAGATTAGGCTGTTCTTGTTTATCATTCTCTGTTGGATTTGGGTAATTTTCAAGAGAAGTTTGTAGAAATAGTAAAAATATCTTTCTTTACTTAATCATCTTGAAATCATAAGTCCTGAAAATTTAAGTGAAATAAATATGGGAATTTTGCCCTCTATCTTAGGAAAGTATTCAATATAATTAAAAGTTCTTATGCTGCATTTAAATTATTTTTTTTTTTTTGCTTTTTCTGGTTAAAAACATCTAGTAGTAATTCTATACATTAATTTACACTTATGCTTGCCCTCTAAGAAGGTTCTTATTTGGATACACCTACTACTCCATACCATCTTCATATTAACTTTCAAATCTAGCTTCAGTGCGAACTAGATGTATTGGCCCATTAGACAGACAAAACCAAATCTTAAATCAGCTGTGCTTGGAAAGTGAGGGAACAAAGTTAGAAATGACAAAAAATGAAAAAGAGAGACAACAGCAACTCTTTGCACATTATCAAAATTGTGTATTCTCAGGCAATGTGAAATTCCAATTTCTAAAGCTTGGAAAATTTAATGGTTAGGAAACAAAAACTGAGTTATGTTCCATAGTCAGAATAAAAAAACAGTCTGCAAAATTTCTCTCTGTGAGAAATAGGTTTTGCTCCATTTTGAGCTATTCAAGAGCTCTGGTGATTGGTGAGCAAAGCCAACTTGTGACTAGGTCTCTCTTCGTGATACTGGTGTTCTGAATTTGTTTATGCCTAACTTTAATTACGATGATCTGAGAACCTGGAACTGATGAACAAAAGGCCAAGGCCCTAGAAAAAGCATAATTCCGTGTACCTGGGATGTCTTCTTATCCAAGGAAAGAGATGATCTGAAAGAAATTGTTGATATTCTGATTGCTTGTAGTAGATGCCTTGATAAATGAGATTTCTGCCCAGAGTAGGATGTCTTGTATGTGCCTATCCATTCTAAAATAAAGTGGAAAGTTCTCTGTGAGTCCTCTTGACTTTTCTATCTAAAGATGATTTAGTAGAGAATGAAAAACTTCCATTCAGATGACCACCTTCAGATTAAAGGAAATTTTTTTAAAGTTTGAAATTTCAGGAGCCATTATCATTATTTTGTGTTGTAAGAAGCAGTGAGCCTCCAATTCACCACTTACTCAGTTTAGAGTTTCCTTCTCTACCATTAAATGCTGAAGTCAATAAACTTTTTTTTTTTCTTTTAATTGTGGGATCAGAATTTCAGTTAGTGGAGAAAAAGATGACATACCTCATAAAAGATGATGAAGTTGGAGGAAATTGGAGGAAAGCAAAAACATCTGTAATTTTTTAGATATTTTCATTCAAGAAAACATATTTTATTCAAATTATTATCCATTTTTAACACGGTACCTATTTGTTTTTGGTTCTTTTCATCACTCTTTTATTGTATGTGTGTCCTAATGAGTCTTCACTAATCTATGGTAATAGGGAAAATGACATAGGCTTAAAATACCAATGTTGAGTTCCTCAAACAAGCATTACTGAGTCTTCCGTACTATAATAATAAACTGCAGGTATTAGGAAAAAGGACTAATATATTTTATTAATTTCATGTTAATTATGAAGACAGTATACTTCAAGGAATAGTATTTGACCCACTGTGTGTACTAATGTCTGTAATTAGCCACAATTCAATTAGACCTTACCGCATAACTCAGATCAGTACCTCACTTAGGGCTACCATCAATGTCTTATATGTTGTTCTTTCATGTACATATCTCAACCTCTCTACCAGACTATACCCTCTCAGAAAAAATCCTCACTTGTTTTTTCTTGGTGACTATTACTTTCCTATCATGGTGTCCAACACCCAGTATTCACTCAGTAGTGTTTTTGGACTGCATAAATGATTTTCATCTAAGTTATCTTATTTGCAAAGTACTTTTCTAAAAATATACTTTTTCAAATCCATTCCAGAAGAAACACAAATGTAAAGTGTTTTTGGTTACCTTGGCTTGTTCATCCAGATGATTTGCATCAACGTTACTTTTATTTTGCGGTACGCGGGCCTCCCATTGCTGTGGCCTCTCCCGTTGCAGAGCACAGGCTCCAGATGCGCAGGCTTAACGGCCATGGCTCACGGGCCCAGCCACTCCGCAGCATGTGGGATCTTCCCAGACCGGGACACGAACCCACGTCCCCTGCATCGGCAGGTGGACTCTCAACCGCTGCACCACCAGGGAAGCCCTCAACGTTGCTTTTTAAAAAATTAATATTTATTGGAGTATAGTTGATTTACAATGTTGTGTTAGTTTCTGCTGTACAGCAAAGCAAATCAGTTATACATATACATATATCCATTTGTTTTTAGATTCTTTTCCCATATAGGTCATTACAGAGTATTGAGTAGAGTTCCCTGTGCTATATAATAGGTTCTTATTAGTTATAGATTTTATATATAGTACTGTGTATATGTCAATGCCAATCTCCCAGTTTATCTCTCCCCCACTTTTCCCCTTGGTAACCATAAATTTGTTTTCTACATCTGTGACTCTAGTTCTGTTTTGTAAATAAGTTCATTTATTTTAGATTTCACATATAAGTGATATCATATGATGTTTGTCTTTCTCTGACTTACTTTACTCAGTATGACAATCTTTAGTTCTATCCACGCCACTGCAAATGGCATTATTTTGTTCTTTTATATGGCTGAGTAATATTCCATTGTATATATGTACCACATCTTTTTTAACCATTCATTGTCAATGGACATTTAGGTTGCTTCCATGTCCTGGCTATTGTAAATGGTGTTGCAATGAACATTGGGGTGCATGTATCTTTTTGAGTTATGATTTTCTCCAGATATATGTCCAGGAATGGAGTTGCTGGATCATATATTAGCTCTATTTTTAGTTTTTTAAGGAACCTCCATACTGTTTCCCATAGTGGCTGTACCAATTTACATTCCCACCAGCAGTGCAGGAGTTTCCTTTTCTCCACACCCTCTCCAGCATTTATTGTTTGTAGATTTTTAATGGCCATTCTGACTGGTGTGAGGTGATATCTCATTGTAGTTTTGAATTTTTTATTTTCAAACTCATTAAGATGATTAATCCTAGAATTAATTATAATGATGGAGGTGGTAATATTGACCAGCAGCAATTTTTTTTTTTTTTTTTTACAATAGAGAAAGCTTTCAGTCACATAATCCCATTGATCTTTACAAAATTCCATGTACTTGCATGGTGGTTACTATAATTCTTATTTTACAGTCGAGTGAGTAAAGAAAAAAGAAGTCATGTGACTTGTCCAAAATTACATAGGTATTAAGTGCAGGTGATGGGGGAACATGTATTCTGGTCTTTCTGACTCCAGTACCTCATGTTAAATGGTCAGTCATCAATTTTCAAGTGCCTAAATTATAAAGCCTTCCTCAATCTAAAAACAAAACACACAAACACCCACTTATTAAAGAAATCAACTGTCTACATGACCACATGACTATCAGAAATTCTCCTCCCATTGCACCTCTCATTCCATGTTTCTGGTACTTTGTTGATAACAGAAAGTATGTGCTTTCTCAAATTGCTTTCTAATTTACAAACATATTCTTTTCTGCAGAGAGTATTTTCATTGCCTCCTATTGATTTGTGTTTGTTTATTCATCCTTAATGAGGTGAAGAATATTATGCAGCTGTGCTGCCTGAGTTTGAATGGTCACAGATGAATTTATGTCTGAACCATCTGGAAGTTGTGGATCAAGAGAGGCTTAAGGCAGGCCTTGTCCTGCATCTCTCAGGGAAGAGTACACAGAGGGACCAAGTGGAAGTCTCCTCCTGCCTTTCTCCTCTGGGGCCACTCAAGTTTTCAATTCAATCCCTTCCCTGCCTCAGTTAATGGAAACTTCTTCCAGAGTCTTCTCTCTCCACGTTTCTGCTGCTGTCCCATCCCTTACAGTATATTTACCACACTGCAACCAAGGTGGTCTTTTAAAAACAAATCTATCAATCACTTGTCCGAAAGCCTTCAAGAGCTTCTGATACATTTCTCACTTTCCCACTCCCACCCTTTTAATGTGTGTTTTGAAAATAGACCACCATTACCATTTTCCTTACCATGAAAAAAAATCTAAGAAAAGGATAAAAGTATAATGGAACTTTAGCTTAAATTTATCATTTTCTATTATTTAATGACTTTCAAAGCATACCATGGGCTATCAACTATTTTATTTTCATAGACCTGTAAAATTGAACATCCATGCTCTCTAGGACTTGCCAATCTAGATGGCTGATAAGAGACTAAATGTGAGTTCCTTCTATGGTTTATGACAGTGCTGTATTTCTACACCATCCATTGCCTTTATTTGTGGGAAAACAGAACTTCTGTCTCCTTATTCTTCAAGGGGAGAATTCTTAAACTCCACTGGGTAGTCTATATCCCTAAACTCCACTTCTATGTGATTATATTCCCAGAGCCAATCATTTCAATGGAGAAAGAACCTTCATGACTATAGGAAATCCATTTAGTATCCCACTTGAGATGAAAATTAAATCCTATAAGTCCTTTTTTATTTATTTTGTTTTGTTTAGCTTCAAATTTGACATCTTTTAAAAGAGATAAACTAATCCACTGTGTGAAACTAGTCTCTATTTGGCTATCCACTAAAATAAAATAAAAATTTTATTTGTTTGAAGGAATTTCTCTTGGAATATTTCTTGGAACAGTTCACTCTCTAATAAACAGTTTTTCTAAATTCAGCTAGTAGCCAAATGTTTATTAATACTCTTATTTTCATCATAGTGGTCTTTTGAAATAAGCATGCACAATATCCTGTAAGCAGCCTTGAGCATAAGTTTGATAAGAACAGATAGAAATTGATTTATTAAGTAAATATTTACTAAAGCTCAATTCCATAGTAATTCACAGGATATTAAGCACGAAATAACAGTCCATAGAGAATGCTAGTATAGCTGCCAAAAGCATACTAAAAAAGCATACATAGAGTTTTCAGAAGTGTACAGCCACTCCAGAAGTTATATGAAAAACAGTATTTACACGCTCGCTTATAGGAAAGCAAAGTCTCTGGTAGAGATTAATTGTTGAGAGATAATTCTCTCTGAGTCTCTAAATTTCTGTGTGTCTAATGAGTGGGGGCATTAATGCCCTTTTGCTCTAAAATATCTTTCCAAGGATGTGTGTATAGAAAAATAGCCTTATAAATTAGAGATGCTATCTCTCCCTGGAGCAGGGGACATGTTTGCTTAGTGTTCTATATAATAATTTCTCCTAGAAAAATCATCAGGCACGTCTGCTTACTATCCTTTATAAAAGATTCAAGTTACTGAAGTTTAGGTTCTTCAGCTGTGAAACAAAATTTTCTGCATGCTGCATATCCTTCATGGGACTTGGGGGACCAGGAGGAATGATACAAACATGAAGCTCATGCTGCCTTCTCTGCTGTGTGTAATAATCTCCTTTGTCTCTGACCAAGATATCTCATGTCTTCTGTTAACATCCACAAGACTATGGCAAGTTTACTGTCTTGCAAATAGGGTGAAAATATTATATTCTTAGCAGTTCTTGACATTAATTGTTAGATATCTAATATTTACAGTTTTAACAAATACCACTAGAAAAGAGGGTATCATGTTATGGTCCTGTTTTACACAGAAAACAGCCCCTACCTGTCCTGACTGTTGAAAGGGGACTTAGGAATCACAATCAATTGTCCTTGGAAGCTCTAAGAATGCAGTGCACCATGCCCCACTGTGCAGTCTGAATTTATACTACTTGCTATTTATACTACTCAATGTGAAATTCTAATAAAAGACTGATTAGAATTCTTGAAGGAGATAATGGAGAGAAGGGGCAAGATACAATAAATGACAAGATAATAGCTGAACATTTTCTGGAATTCAAGAAAAAACAGAAACTTAAGTGAGGGAAACATGTCCAGCCTCAGCTTCATTTGAGGTCCCTCTCTCTCCTGCAGTCACACTGGTCATTTTTCAGCTTCTTAAATATGCCAAATTCTTTGCACTCTCGGGGACACAACCATGCTATCCTCTTTCTGGAATGCTATTTCCAGGAAGTGATGGGCTTTTAAGTGGTGGGCTTTTACTCATCCTTTAACTTCAGTGGCATGTCTCTGAAAATTCTTCTCTAACCATTGTATCTAAAATAGTCTCATTTCCCTTAGTTTTCACAAAGCAACTTTTTTATTTCCGTGGAGTATGGTTACTTTAATGATATATGCATGTACTTGTTTATTATTGTCTCTCATGGTGAGGGCTGAGACCATATACCTTCATGTTCTTCATTGTATCCTGTCTTTGGACAGCTTTAGCAAAGTACCATAGACATGGTGGCTTGTAAACAACAGAAATTTATATCTCACCATTCTGGAGGTGGAATTCCGAGATCAGGGTGCCAACATGGTGAAGTTCTGGTGAGGGTCTTCTTCTGGGTTGCAGAATTCTTGTTGTATCCTCACATGGCAGAAAGAGGGTAAGAGAATCCTCTGGGGGTACTAATTCCCATTCATGTGGGCCCCACGTCCATGCCCTAAATACCTCCCAAAGGCTCCAACTCCTAATACTAGCAGTTTGGAGGTTAGGACTTCAACATATGAATTTGAAGGGGACACACATTCAGTCCACTGCATATCTTCACTGCTAAGCACAATGCCTAGCAAGTGGCAAGACCTCAATAAATGTTTGTTGATTGAATAAATATATCACCAAATGTAAATGCTTAATCCACTGAACATAAATATCAGATTAAATAAATATGTATAGTTATAAAACTATTATGTATTTTTATATAAAACTGCAAAATGATTGAAAAGAAAATCCCTTTATAATGGGCTGAGCCAAAAAAAAAAAAAAAAAGTAACTAGTAACTCCAACAAAGCCCATGGGTAACTGCAAGCTGTTGTGACCAGAAAGTTTCATTTCTGAGTTGATAACTTGAGAAATATAAGTGTGAGTATATTAGTAAAAATTAGAAAGGTATATCCTAACTGGAACTTCGAACAGACTATGTCCTTTCCAAATTACTAAAGTGAGACAAAGAATTAAGAAAGACGACCACTGCCCCAAAACAAGGACAGCTACTTCTTTAAAGACTATCAGACAAAGACAGATTCAAGACTGAATTTTTAAACATCTTTATCAAATATAAAGATGTTTAACCTTTTCCAAAGCATTTTTATGGTGTTTAAACTTTTCCAAAGCATTAAGAAAGACAGGGCACTCTTATGAATGTTGATGATAAGATCCTATATAAGTTATTATAACTTAGATTCAAGCAGTGTGCTAAAATAATAATGCACCATGACCTAAAGTGTTTTATCCTGATTTAACTAAGGAGATCATACAATTTATTGTCCAAACAAAACCTTTTTGAAAGTAAAAGAGGGTTCTATTAATAATTACTTTCCATACCCAATATTCAATCTATATGGAATTGGTATTAGCTCCACATTCAAAACCTGTACAGAATTCAAACACTTCTCCCTATATATTCGATTTCAGCTCTGTCTGAACTGTATTAATGTCTCTCCTGGTTTTCTGCAATCATTCCTAACTGCTCTCCCTGCTTCCATTACTGCCCTTTACAGTTTTTGTTCTTGTTGTTGTAGAAGAATCCTTTAAAAATGTACGTTGGATTATAGCCCTTTCTGCTCAGAACTTTCTGATGTCTTCCCCTATCCCTCAGAGTAAAAGTCAAAGTCCTTTTGGTCAATAAGGTTCAATACGATTTAACCCCTCCTCCCTACCCCCTATCCCCAGTGCTCTCCCTCTAGCTTGCTCCCCTCTATCTATACTAACATCCCTGCTGTTCCTTGAATTTCCCGGTTGATTTCCTTGTTTAGGATCTTACAACTGGCTCTTCTCTCTGCCTGGAATGTTTTCCCCAAAGATATCAGTCAGGTTTATCTCCCTCAAGGCTTTGTTACAATGTCACCTTCTAAATGAAGCCTGCCTATCAACTGTATTTAAATAGTACCCACTCACTCCATCCATTACTTCCCTACCTGAAATGTCATATCTATTTAATTTCTCTATTGTACTTACAACATTCTAATATAGTATTCATTCACTTACATTTATTGCTTATTTTCTCTTCTTATATACCAGAATATAAATGCCATAAGGGCAGAATTTCTTTCTCTTTTCTTCTCATTGTCCTGTTTCACTTATATTAGGTGACTAATTAATATTATTCAATTAATGAATAAGTTAAACATTTTCTCCTGAATCTTTTCTAGAATTTCTACTTGACTCTTCTTATATATTCTAGTTCTCTTGAACATGTTATTCAGTTTTCCCAAGGCCATGTCTGATAACCCTGGCTCTTCAGTGGGTATGTTTCTATCATGTTATTTCAGACCTTCTTCCTCTTTCTCCATATGCCTTGTTATTTTTTGGTTGACTACCTGATATTGTAGAGGTAATATGAAGCACTGGATGATTTTACCTTTCTCCAGAAAGGATTTACTCTGCCTTTGGCAGGCAGTTAGGTGAGAGGCAGATCACTTTAAGTCATTCAGAGATTGAACTGATTCACAGTTGAGTCTTTATGAGGGCTGGTCTATTTTAGATTGCTATTACTCAGTGGTATAGCCCTTCAGAGGTCCCAGCTGAAAGATGGACATTTTAGTCCCCATCCACCTTGGCAGGTCCTTAACTCCAATATTTTGCCTCCCAAGCACTACAAAGTTGCCAAAAGTTCTATTCAGTGGTTCGGCCTCTCAACCACCTTGCTTGGAAGAAGTTTGGATAATATAAACTAGTGGTTGTACTGGAAGTAGATGTCCCAATATTTACAGACTATCTGCCATAAATCCTTGTGTATAAACACATTACATAAGCTTTAAATAATGCATGATTAAATGTGGATTCAGCTATTTCCAAAACCTTTCTTTCTTTCTTTTATAAAGCCACAAATTTAAATATTTCTCGAAACACTTAAATCAAGATACAGGCATCCTCCACTTTTCAAAATTTCTCTTTACACCACTTTGCTTGTAGAAGAAACCCACATTAGTATCTGTTTTCACTAACCAAAAGAAATCCAAAGAGGACTTTCACTTTTACAAAAAAAGCCAAAAAGTGAAAATAGTGTTCAGTGTTTGTTTTGCAGGGAGCCATTATAGAGGCAGCTGCACCCGGAGCAGTGACAGTGGCACCGCCAAGCTCTTTCCCCAGGAACCACACACAGCATCTCAGCTTCAAGCCACCACAGCTTTGAACTGTGTGCAAACATCTATGCTTTATCTCCATTTATTTTGTGTATTCATTAGCAAGATGTGTCCTAAGGTAATTGCTTCTTTGTTTTATGCCATTTTGGCTTACAAAAGTCTTCATAGGAACGCTCTACTTTCAGATAGCTGGCGAAAACTGTACCTGTTTATATAAAGAAAACTTACTTAACTATAATGCTAAAATTATTTTTTCCAGATTGGAAAAATAAGTAAGTATCATCCTTCATGAAAGAATTTTGTTAAAATCAATAAAAGAGGGCTTCCTTGGTGGCACAGTGGTTGAGAGTCCGCCTGCCGATGCAGGGGACACGGGTTCGTGCCCCGGTCCGGGAAGATCCCACATGCCACGGAGCGGCTAGGCCCGTGAGCCATGGCCGCTGAGCCTGCGCGTCCGGAGCCTGTGCTCCGCAACGGGAGAGGCCACAACAGTGAGAGGCCCGCGTACCGCAAACAAGCAAGCAAACAAACAAACAAAAACCCAATAAAAGAATCTCTATGTCTGGATATGACATAAACCACGTTCATAATACTAGACTATGTAATGTAGAACAGAATTTCTCAACGTGTGTTTCTTTTTAGAGGTATTTTATCCCTTTAAAACACGCCCCCCCACACACAACAAAAATGAAAAGTTTATGTTCAAATATGTTTGGGATTTCCTACATACATGTCCCCAGCTTGGGGACATGGGATGTGTTAGGATCTTAAATGTTTTGAATGTTATACACAAAAGACTTGTTTTCCTTTTTCTAAGCCAAGATTTTCCTACCTTATTTAGAAGATAACTTTTTTTTCATTTTGTACTTATTGACGTCCAAAGGAAGTTGTTTTCCATGGGACATATATTAAGTAATTGTGTTCTGGAAGAAAATCAATAATATAATAGCGTCTCTACCTTCCAGGGACTTTTTAAAAATAAGTTAAAGAGAAAAATATATTCACATTAAGTTAAAATGGAATATACATTTAAACTCACTTTAAGACTCTAACACAAAAGAAGTCATGATTAAAGAGTAAAACTAATTACCCAGCCCTTTGTGATCAAGTGTACCATGGCATCAGAAGACCAAAACCAATGCCAGGGTTTAATTTAATTAGCATTATAATTTGCAACAATGAATTCTAAGTCTTCTAGGTCAAAACCACAGAAGAACAAGCTTTGAAAATTCCAATGCTGAAACAATGTTGTTTGCCAAGAAAGTAAAGGTCACAGTATTTTTTTATTTATTAACCTAAAAGATTTAGGGTGCTCCCTGCAAATATAGTGCAATAAAAATGGAAGCCATTAATATAGGCTTGCTTTCTTATATAACAAAACCTGGACATTACAGGGTATTCCAAAATAACACACAACAGGTTTTTTCTTATATATTTCTCATTAACTTTTTAAAGCCTCCTGACTTTGTGGAATCACTGCAGTAAGTTCTAAATGATGTATGAAATGGAAAACAAAATATAGCCTGTCTTTACCTCCTCCTAAGCAATAGGTAATAGCATGCCTGATTTCTTTGGTTTTGTTTTTCATTTTTGGAGAGTTTTTTAGCCAAATTCCTGTCAGGATTGTCATCCTCTTCTATATAAAGCTTTTAAAGAAACCCAACACAGTCACACAAACATGCACTGAGGGAACACATAAAAATCAAGACTTCAGAATTCATTCAGATCATAGCATATTTCACCTACTCTGACCTGCTATTTTAGCTTTTATTATCTGTGGTGTTGTGGTATTCTGTCTCTGTGTGTCTCTCTGGCCTGTTTTCTTAACTGATCTTAAAAAGAGTTTTCATATTGGAATCAACACAATGGCATCAGAGGCTATCTCTTGCACTACTTAAAGTCAAGATAAGAACCCCTACCATGGTATTTGTGATTTTAGAAATATCATTGCTTTGCACTGTCTCCCATAACATAAAAATGTATCTTGCCTCTCACTGTGTTCAGCAGTGAGAAAACTTTGGGAGATAGGAAGTTCATTAGAGTACTTTTGGACTCAGGTAACAGTATATCTGACTAAAAGTGGGCATATAAACAATATGGGTTAATTTTTTCCCCTAATAACAATGAGTCTGTAGATATGCAGATCAGGGTTGGGTAAGTGACTCAGCATTTGTCAGGACTCTATGTCAGCTTCTCTGGCCTTAAACTCATGGTCACAAGATGGCTATAATAGCTCAATAGCACCTTCATAAGACAATATCCAAAAGTAGGAAGGAAGGGGCAGTGGTTTCTTTTCCATGAACATTGTTTATTCAAGAAGAAATAAATATTTCCTGCAAGTCTGCAGTAAACTGCTTTCCTGTCTCACTGGCCATCATTGTATCACTTGCCTGTGCCTCGGCTGCAAGGGAGATTAGGACAACAAACATCCAGCGTTTTTAGCCTCCATAATGCTAAATGGACTCTGCCAACAAGGAAAAAGGCTGTCAAATATTTAACTGTAGCTACCTCAGGAAGAGGCAAAGGAAGTGTTTTTTTTTTTCCAAATATAGACCACTAGTCCTATTTGGGCAACCATTCATTGTGCAATTTTACTTTTCTTTGACATTGAATCCATTCTTGTCTTGTTTCCACTAGACTAAGAAAATTTTTTCTTAATTTAAAAGGACACATTTTGTTTATCCATCTTATATAAATATGAACCTTTAATACTGTTCTTCTTGAATAAGTTTTCAGTTGGTTTTCAACCCCACCATAACATTAATGAGGAAAAGTTAAAATCCAAATTACTCCTAAGGTTAAACCAACAAATTTCTTGAAATTTAAGGATGAGCCAATATCTGACTTTAAAATCAGAAGTCTATGTAGCTTCAGACAGTCTAATAAATACTGCTGAAACTGTGCACAACATTTCTAAGTCTTTATGTATGGATACTTTGTTTTGTATAAGAAGCCCAAAGCTTTGGCAAATTCTTAAAGTGTCCACACCCTCTAAAAGTTTAGAAACACTAATAACAATGATAATTATATAATTATCAGGGTGCTTATATGAGCTTATGAGTTGTTTTAGAAAAAAGCTGTCATCTACATTTTAGAAATAGCTTTGATGAATAGTGTCATTATATTTAGAGCCATAGTTTCACAAAAGCATTTTCATAAATCCCATAATATTTGTTGCTTATCCATATTATTGAACAACAGAGGAATTACTGACCTTCTTTATGCCTAACTCCACAAAAGGTCAATTGACTACAGAAAAAGTAGATAGGAACCTCATCTTTTATTTTCTTTCTGTGTACTTCTTTCAGTTGTTCAGTAAGTTGTGTTTTTGAAGTGTGCCATTGGTTTATCACAACTGAAACTTAGCAGATAAACGTAAAGCTTGGGTGAAATTTGCCCAAGGTCATATAGATAATAACTGTTGGAGACTCAAAGCCAGGACACATGATGTTGAGTCTAATACTCTTTTTACTATATCACAACTGGCTTTCTTTATGAGGGCTATTTACAGTATAATCTATATGCCCAAACTGGGAGAAAAAAAAAAACAAAAAACTATTCTCATTATTCTACATGTTTAGTTGATCTACAGAGGCAGTTCACAGATTCAAGGTAAATTTTCAAATGTACGCATTTTCAGTAACAACATTGCAATTCCATTGACTACATTAACAATCCCCACATTATATATGTTTAGTAATACATTCCTTGAAGACCATACACATAAATTCAGAAAATAGGGTAAACCCTCTTTGATTTATGATTCTAGTGATTTGAGTAAATGTCATGTATACACAGAAAAATAATTAAAATATTAAAATTTACTTTTGATCTTTAAGAATGAAATTAGTTGCCAATCATTTTTAAGTTTCTATTTTAATCATTGTGAACAATACATTTAATTAAATGTAATAGTTTTCCTCAATTTTATGCTATAGATGGTTTAAATCTTCTTTAAATGTTAATTGCCAGTAACATCATGGAAAATCCTTTATAATTCAATTTTATTCTGCCTTAATTTTATAAAATCCAGGATATTTATTTCATTATAAAGTATGATGGGACATTATGATTGTGAGAAGGTGAAAATGAATATAAAATTCTGCAGTAGTCTCCAAACAATTTTGCATGATGATTCCAAAAGAGTAAAATATACTGTTTTCATGTTAGTTTCAGCAAATGAAGCTTAAAATTCACAGTTACAGTCAAGCTGCAAAATTCTTCTTCATTCAAAAGAGGAAATGATTACCTTCTGGTCCTTTCATTATTTATCAGCAAGTTGCTACAATTAGATTAGGGATGGATGAAAACCTTATTTTCCATTTCATTCTGTGTTACATTATCTGTGCAGTGCATATTGTATATTTAATAGAAGTTTAGAGTAAAAAGGTTAAATAGATTTATAATTTTGATGGGCTCAGTAAGGCACAGTGCCATAGTTGCCTGGTCAGACTGAAAATCGATTTATGAGTTTAAAATGCAAACGGTGCTCAGTTTTAAGCAGAACTATTGCTAGACCTTCCTTAGGGAGGTGCTGGCCTATTCTTTTCGCAGGTGGTTCCAGGATGCCTAAGAAGAAGATGTTATTCCTAGAATATAACAGTTATGAGAATCTCATGTTGAGCCAGCAGATTTATTCGGCATTAGTAGAGAGACCTCACTAATTGTATACTGTGCCAAAGAACTGTTCAAGTATTTAGTAAAAGCTAATCATTATTATTTAATTATTATCACATGAATTTTGTGATATATCAATTGTTTTAATGACACCTTCAATCTTTCACATACCCGTGCCCTTTGTCATGTGAATTTATACATTCTCCCACCAAAGGATGGATTATGTTTCCCTGTCCCTTGATTTTAGTTGGACATATGACTAGTATGGATAAAAAGATGTTATCAAATGATACACAAACCAAGACTTAAAAAAAGGGTTCACATATTTCCACTTGTGCTCTTATATCTTTGTCTCTGCCCAAGTTGGCCTGCTGGAAGATGAAGAATGCAGGACCCAGTGACCTATGTTGCCCCAGTTAGTCATATTACAGACATGTCAGTGATCTCAGCTGAAAACAGAAGAACTGCCCAGGCAAGCTCAGCCTTAAAAACTCACCTGCATGCACTCAGGGGACCTACACACAAAGGCAGAGCCAGTTCCAAAGCTGAACCCAAGGAGCTGTGCGAACAAAGAAAAGAACAGGATATTTCTCTCAGCAGCCTCAGGAGCAGTGGATTAAATCTCCACAATCAACTTGATGTACCTGCATCTCTGGAATACCTGAATAGACAACAAATCATCCCAAAATTGAAGTGGTGGACTTCAGGAGCAACTGTAGACTTGGGGTTTGCTTTCTGCATCTAATTGGTTTCTAGTTTCATGTTTATCTTAGTTTAATATTTAGAATTTATTATCATAGGTAGATTTGTTTATTGATTTTATTCCTTTTTCTTTATATATATATATATTTCCTTTTTCTCTTTTTGACAGTGTGTATGTGTATGCTTCTTTGTGTGATTTTGTCTGTATAGCTTTGCTTTTACTATTTGTCCTACTGTTCTGTCTGTCGTTTTGAGGTTTTTTTTGGTATAGTTTTTAGTGCTTGTTATCATTGGTGGATTTTTTTTTTGGTTTGATAACTCTCTTCCTCTTTTTCTTACTACTTTTAAATATTTTTTTATTTTAATAAATTTATTTTATTTATTTATTTTCTTTCTTTCATTTTTACTCCCTCTTCTTCTGAGCCGTGTAGCTGACAGGGTCTCGGCACTCCTATTGGGTGTCAGGCCTGTGGTTCTGAGGAAGGAGAGCCGAGTTCAGGACATTGGTCCACAAGAGACAACCCGGCTTCACATAGTATCAAATGGCGAAAGCTCTCCCAGAGTTCTCCATCTCAATGCTAAGACCCAGCTACACTCAACAACAAGCAAGCTACAGTGCTGAACACCCTATGCCAAACAACTAGTAAGACAGGAACAAAACCACACCCATAAGCAGAGAGGCTGCCCAAAATCAGGAGAAATGTCTATTTAGGTCTTCCGCCCATTTTTGGATGGGGTTGTTTGTTTTTTTGTTATTGAGCTGCATGAGCTGCTTGTAAATTTTGGAGATTAATCCTTTGTCAGTTGCTTCATTTGCAAAAGTTTTCTCCCATTCTGAGGGTTGTCTTTTGGTCTTGGTTATGGTTTCCTTTGCTGTGCAAAAGCTTTGAAGTTTCATTAGGTCCCATTTGTTTATTTTTGTTTTTATTTCCATTACTCTAGTAGGTGGGTCAGAAAGGATCTTGCTGTGATTTATGTCATAGAGTGTTCTTCCTATGTTTTCTTCTAAGAGTTTGTGATATATCAATTGTTTTAATGACACCTTCAATCTTTCACATACCCGTGCCCTTTGTCATGTGAATTTATACATTCTCCCACCAAAGGATGGATTATGTTTCCCTGTCCCTTGATTTTAGTTGGACATATGACTAGTATGGATAAAAAGATGTTATCAAATGATACACAAACCAAGACTTAAAAAAAGGGTTCACATATTTCCACTTGTGCTCTTATATCTTTGTCTCTGCCCAAGTTGGCCTGCTGGAAGATGAAGAATGCAGGACCCAGTGACCTATGTTGCCCCAGTTAGTCATATTACAGACATGTCAGTGATCTCAGCTGAAAACAGAAGAACTGCCCAGGCAAGCTCAGCCTTAAAAACTCACCTGCATGCACTCAGGGGACCTACACACAAAGGCAGAGCCAGTTCCAAAGCTGAACCCAAGGAGCTGTGCGAACAAAGAAAAGAACAGGATATTTCTCTCAGCAGCCTCAGGAGCAGTGGATTAAATCTCCACAATCAACTTGATGTACCTGCATCTCTGGAATACCTGAATAGACAACAAATCATCCCAAAATTGAAGTGGTGGACTTCAGGAGCAACTGTAGACTTGGGGTTTGCTTTCTGCATCTAATTGGTTTCTAGTTTCATGTTTATCTTAGTTTAATATTTAGAATTTATTATCATAGGTAGATTTGTTTATTGATTTTATTCCTTTTTCTTTATATATATATATATTTCCTTTTTCTCTTTTTGACAGTGTGTATGTGTATGCTTCTTTGTGTGATTTTTTCTGTATAGCTTTGCTTTTACTACTTGTCCTACTGTTCTGTCTGTCGTTTTGAGGTTTTTTTTGGTATAGTTTTTAGTGCTTGTTATCATTGGTGGATTTTTTTTTTGGTTTGATAACTCTCTTCCTCTTTTTCTTACTACTTTTAAATATTTTTTTATTTTAATAAATTTATTTTATTTATTTATTTTCTTTCTTTCATTTTTACTCCCTCTTCTTCTGAGCCGTGTAGCTGACAGGGTCTCGGCACTCCTATTGGGTGTCAGGCCTGTGGTTCTGAGGAAGGAGAGCCGAGTTCAGGACATTGGTCCACAAGAGACAACCCGGCTTCACATAGTATCAAATGGCGAAAGCTCTCCCAGAGTTCTCCATCTCAATGCTAAGACCCAGCTACACTCAACAACAAGCAAGCTACAGTGCTGAACACCCTATGCCAAACAACTAGTAAGACAGGAACAAAACCACACCCATAAGCAGAGAGGCTGCCCAAAATCCTAATAAGGTCACAGACACACTAAAACACACCACCAGACGTGGTCTTACCCAACAGAAAGACAAGATCCAGCCTCATCCACCAAAATACAGGCACCAGTCTTCTAACACCAGGAAGCCTGCAAAACCTACTGAACCAACCTTAGCCACTGGGGAGACACACCAAAAATAATGGAAACTATGAACCTACAGCCTGCAAAAAGGAAACCTCAAACACAGTAAATTAAGCAAAATGAGAAGACAGAGAAACACACAGCAGATGAAGGAGCAACGTAAAAACCCACCAGACGAAACAAATGAAGAGGAAATAGGCAGTCTACCTGAAAAAGAATTCAGAGTAATGATAGTAAAGGTATCTAAAATCTTGGAAATAGAACGGAGAAAGTACAAGAAACATTTAACAAAGACCTAGAAGAACTAAAAAGCAAACAAACAATGATGAACAACACAATAAATGAAATTGAAACATCACAATAAATGAAATTCTGCTATTGATTCTCTAGAAGGAATCAAGAGCAGAATAACTGAGGCAGAAGAACAGATAAGTGACCTGGAAGATAAAATAGTAGAAATAACTATGCAGAGCAGAATAAAGAAAAAAGAATGAAAATAATTGAGGATAGGGTCAGAGACTTCTGGGACAACATTAAATGCACCAACATTTGAATTATAGGGGTCCTGGAAGAAGAAGAGTAAAAGAAAGGGTCTGAGAAAATATTTGAAGAGATTATAGTTGAAAATTTCCCTAATATGGGAAAGGAAATATTCAATCAAGTCCAGGAGGAACAGAGAGTCTCATACAGGGTAAATCCAAGGAGAAAAACGCCAAGACACATATTAATCAAATTATCAAAAATTAAATACAAAGAAAAATATTAAAAGTGGCAAGGATAAAACAACAAAAAAGATTCAAGGGAATCCTCATAAGGTTAACAGCTGATTTTTCAGCAGAAACTCTGCAAGCCAGAAGGGAGTGACCAGATATATTTAAAGTAAAGAAAGGGAAAAGCTTACAACCAAGATTACTCTACCCAGCAAGGATCTTATTCAGATTCACCAAAGAAATTAAAATGTTTACAGACAAGCAAAAGCTAAGATAATTCAGCACCACCAAACCAGCTTTACAACAAATACTAAAGGAACTTCTCCAGGCAGGAACCACAAGAGAAGGAAAAAACCTACAATGACAAAGCCAAAACAATTAAGAAAATGGTAATAGGAACATACACGTTGATAACTATTTTAAATGTAAATGGATTAAATATCCCACCAAAAGACATACACTGGCTGAATGGAAAAAAAAAAAAAAACTAGACACATATATATGCTGTCTACAAGAGACCCACTTGAGACGTAGGGACACATGTGGACTGAAAGTGAGAGGATGGATAAAGATATTTCATGAAAATGGAAATCAAAAGAAAGCTGGAGTAGCAATTCTCATATCAGACAAAGTAGACTTTAAAATAAAGACGATTACAAGAGACAAAGAAAGACACTACATAATGATCAAGGGATCAACCCAAGAAGATATAACAATTGTAAATATATATGCACTCAACATAGGAGCACCACAATACATAAGGCAAAGGCTCACAGCCATAAAAGGGGAAATCAACAGCAACACAATCATAAAAGGGGACTTTAACACCCCACTTTCACCAATGGACAGATCATCCAAAATGAAATAAATAAGGAAATACAAGCTTTAAATTATACATTAAACAAGATGGATTTAAATGATATTTATAGAACTTTCCATACAAAAACAACAGAATACACTCTCTTCTCAAGTGCTCATGGAACATTCTCCAGGATAGATCATACCTTGGGTCACAAATCAAGCCTTGGTAAATTTAAGAAAATTGAAAACATATCAAGTATCTTCTCTGAACACAATTCTATAAAACTAGATATCAATTACAGGAAAAAAACCATAAAAGAAACACAAACACATGGAGGCTAAACAATACACTACTTAATAACCAAGAGATCACTGAAGAAATCAAAGAGGAAATCAAAAAATACCTAGAAACAAATGACAATGAAAACACGATGACCCAAAATCTATGGGATGCAGCAAAAGGAGTTCTAAGAGGGAAATTTATAGCAATACAATCCTATCTCAAGAAACACGAAACATCTCAAATAAACAACCTAACCTTACACCTAAAGCAATTAGAGAAAGAGGAAAAAAAGACCCCAAAGTTAACAGAAAGTAAGAAATCATAAAGATCAGATCAGAAATAAATGAAAAGAAATGAAGGCAACAATAGCAAAGATCAATAAAATTAAAGCTGGCTCTTTGAGAAGATGAACAAAATTGATAAACCATTATCCAGACTCATCAAGAAAAAAAGGATAAGACTCATATCAATAGAATTAGAAATGAAAAAGAAGAAGTTATAACTGAGATGCAGTAATACAAAGGGTCATGAGAGATTACTACAAGCAACTATAAGCCAATAAAGTGGACAGCCTGAAAGAAATGGACAAATTCTTAGAAAAGCACAACACTCTGTGATTGAACCAGGAAGAAATAGAACATATAAACAGACGAACCGCAAGCACTGAAATTGAGACTGTGATTAAAATTCTTTCAACAAATAAAATCCCAGGACCAGATGGCTTCACAGGCGAATTCTAATAAAGATTTAGAGAAGAGTTAACACCTATCTCTCTCAAACTTTTCCAGAATACATCAGAGGGAGGAACACTCACAAACTCATTCTACGTGGCCACCATAACCCTGATACCAAAACCAGGCAAAGATGCCACAAAGAAAGAAAACTACAGGCCAATATCACTGATGAGCATAGATACAAAAATCCTCAACAAAATACTAGCAAACAGAATCCAACAGCACATTAAAAGGATCATACACCATGATCAAGTGGGGTTTATCCCAGGAATGCAAGGATTCTTCAATATATACAAATCAATCAATGTGATACACCATATTAACAAATTGAAGGAGAAAAAGCATATGATCATCTCAATAAATGAAGAAACAGCTTTTGACAAAATTCAACACCCATTTATGATCAAACCCTCCAGAAAGTAGGCATAGAGGGAGCTTACCTCAACATAATCAAAGCCATACATGACAAACCCATAGCCAACATCATTCTCAATGGTGAAAAACTGAAACCATTTCCTCTAAGATCAGGAACAAGACAAGGTTATCCATTCTCACCACTATTATTCAACATATTTTTGGAAGTTATAGCCACAGCAATCAGAGAAGAAAAAGTAATAAAAGGAACCCAAATTAGAAAAGAAGTAAAGCTGTCACTATATGTAGATGACACAATACTGTACATAGAGAATCCTAAAGATTTGACCAGAAAACTACTAGAGCTAATCAATGAATTTGATAAAGTAGCAGGATACAAAATTAATGCACAGAGATCTCTTGCATTCCTATACACTAATGATGAAAAATCTGAAAGAGAAATTAAGGAAACACTCCCACTTACCATTGCAACAAAAAGAGTAAAATACCTAGGAATAAACCTACCTAAGGAGACAAAATACCTGTATGCAGAAAACTTGACACTGATGAAATAAATTAAAGATGATACAAACAGATGGAGAGATATACCATATTCTTGGATTGGAAGAATCAACATTATGAAAATGACTATAACACCCAAAGCAATCTACAGATTCAGTGCAATCCCTATCAAACTACCAATAGTGTTTTTCACAGAACTAGAACAAAGATTTTCACAATTTGTATGGAAACACAAAAGACCCTGAATAGCCAAAGCAATTTTGAGAAAGAAAAATGGAACTGAAAGAATCAGGCTCCCTGACTTCAGACAATACTACAAAGCTACAGTAATGAACACAGTATGGTACTGGCACAAAAACAGAAATATAGATCAACGGAACAGGATAGAAAGACCAGAGATAAACCCATGCACATATGGTCACCTTATCTTTGATAAAGGAAGCAAGAATATATAATGGAGAAAAGATAGCTTCTTCTATAAGTGTTGCTTGGAAAACTGGACAGCTACATGTAAAAGAATGAAATTAGAACACTTCCTAACACCATACACAAAAATAAACTCAAAATGTATTAAAAACCTAAATATAAGGCCAGATACTATAAAACTCTTAGAGGAAAACATAGGCAGAACACTCTATGACATAAATCACAGCAAGATCCTTTTTGACCCACCTCCTAGAGAAATGGAAATAAAAACAAAAATAAACAAATGGGACCTAATGAAACTTCAAAGCTTTTGCATAGCAAAGGAAACCATAAACAATATGAAAAGACAACCCTCAGAATGGGAGAAAATATTTGCAAATGAAGCAACTGACACAGGCTTAATCTCCAAAATTTATAAGCAGCTCTTGTAGCTCAATATCAAAAATCAAACAGTCCAATCCAAAAATGGGCAGAAGACCTAAATAGCCATTTCTCCCAAGAAGATATACAGATTGCCAACAAACACATGAAAAGACACTCAGCATCACTAATCACTAGAGAAATGCAATTCAAAACTACAATGAGGTATCACCATACCAGTCAGAATGTCCATCATCCAAAAGTCTACAAACAATAAATGCTGTAGAGAATGTCAAGAAAAAGGAAGCCTCTTGCACTGTTTGTGGATATGTAAATTGGTACAGCCACTATGGAGAACAGTATGGAGTTTCCTTCAAAAACTAAAAATAGAACTACCATATGACCCAGCAATCCCACTACTGAGCATATACCCTGAAAAAAACATAATTCAAAAAGAGTCATGTACCACAATGTTCACTGCAGCTCTCTTTACAATAGCCAGGACATGGAAGTAACCTACGTGTCCATCGACAGATGAATGGATAAAGAAGATGTGGCACAATGGAATATTACTCAGCCATAAAAAGAAGAGAAATTGAGTTATTTTTAGTGAGGTGGATGGACCCAGAGTCTGTCATACAGAGTGAAGTGAGTCAAATACCGTATGCTAACACATATATATGCAATCTAAAAAAAAAAAGAAAAAAAATGAAGGTTCTGAAGAACCTGGGCCAGGACAGGAATAAGGACGCTGATGTAGAGAATGGACTTGAGGACACGGGTAGGGGGAAGGGTAAGCTGGGATGCAGTGAGAGAGTGTCATGGACACATATACACTACCAAATGTAAAATAGATAGCTAGTGGAAGCAAACACATAGCACAGGGAGATCAGTTCTGTGCTTTGTGACCACCTAGAGGGGTGGGATAGGGAGGGTTAGAGGGAGACGCAAGAGGGAGGGGATATAGGGATATATGTATATGTATAGCTGATTTACTTTGTTATAAAGCAGAAACTAACACACCATTGTAAAGCAATTATACTCTAAGAAAGATGTTAAAAAATAAAATAAAATAAACTGAAGTTTATCCAAAAAAAAAACCTCACCTGCAAACTTGCGAGCTAAATTAATCTTATTGTTTAAGTCATTACATTCTGGAGCTTTCTGCCTATGTTGTCTTCTAGGAGTTTTATTGTTTCTGGTCTTACATTCACTCTGAGTTAATTTTTGTACATGGTATAAGAGAGTGGTCCCATTTTATTCTTTTGCATGTGGCTTTCCAGTTTTCCCAACACCATTTATTGAAGAAACTTTTTCCCCATTGTATACTCTTGCCTCCTTTGTCATAGATTAATTGACCATATATGTGTGAGTTTATTTCTGGGCTGTCTATTCTGTTCCACTGATCTCTGTGTTTGTTTTATGCTAGTATCATAAATATATGTGCCTGTTGTTGGGCACACACACATACCCCCACAGCAGTCCTCAGGGAGAAGTTTCATATTTGTGAAATACCTCCTAATTGTGGGTATGGGGTTCTTGACAGGACTGTGTTTCTGCCTCTTCTACTCATCTTGATTTATGTCTTCTATCCTTTGTTGTGGAGGAGCTCTTCAGCTAGTTTTCAGGTCATTTTCAGAGGGAACTGACCCATATGTAGCTACACATTTGTTGTGTCCATGGGAGGATGTGAGTTCAGGACCTTAGGCTACCATCTCAAACTGCCCCCTCTAAGTGATTATCTTTTGAGATGGTTGGCTATGCAGTACTATTTAGGCAGCAGGTAACTTATCTGCAACAATGAGCATCCTTTCATGCTAGGAGATAATAAAGGAGATTATTAGAACCATATCATTAATGCTTTCTTGGCTGGTAGGGGAGGAGAGGAAGAGAAAACTAGGGCATTTTTGTTGTTGTTCTACATAACAAACATACTAGTATTTATTCTTCTCTATCAGGTATAGAATGAGGATGGGTTCATAGGGCCTTATCTCTGCATTATAGGAAAACATAGTCACTACAGCTGTCAGTGCTAGGGCTGGATGAGTCAATGCAGAGTCAGGGGCCAGGAGCTGAGAGGGAAAGTAAAAGAGAGATATACTACATCTGGCACTATAACCTTGAAGGCAGGTTTGATTATTTCCTATTCAACGAGAAAGACTGAACAGATGGGTTGTCAATATGTTGCTAGATGGATCAAAGATAAAATATAGGGTACCTAGTTACATTTAAATTTCAGATAAACAGCAAATAATATTTTATTATAAGTATGTCCCATACACCACACATTTGTGTATTCTCCAGACATTGAGATTTCTTGGGAAAGTATTTGAAGAATGAAGAACTAATTTAGTTTTAAATAGTGCTTTACCTGTCTCTTTCTGGTATTTATTTTCTGATTAATGGTCTAAGGAATAAAGTCCAAAATTACCTTCTGCCTTGTTCTATAGAATAAGTGATCAACTGTTACTATGTGTGAAGGTAGAATGTGGATCTGGTAGAAGAACCTAAGTTTTCCAACCCCTCATCCATTTACAACACTTGTCAATTCACCCATAAATGCCATGACAAACAAAACACATGGGAATTGAGATAGTGAATATCCTTTACCTACTGAACAGATGATTTGGTTTTATACCAAAGTCCATCCCCAAATACTTTACATACATAATTATTTTTTTTTCAAAATTGTATTGTCTTTCTCTTTTTATAATTATAAAATAAATCAGAAGATAATAAAAACATTAAGCTAAGAAGAGAAAAATAACACAAATTTTTACCCCTTGAGATAACAACTTTTAATACTCAGGTAAGAATCCTTTAACATTTCTATGTAGATAGATAGATAGGAAGATGTAGAGAGAATGAGAGAGATGACAGATAGATATGTATGGTGTTCCCTCCCACCTCCCCAGAATTAAAACTACATTATACATGCCACTTGGTAACCTGTTAGTCTTAATATATTGTGGATTTTTTTCGTTGTCAATAAAATATATATTTACATCCTTGTTTTTAAAGGCTGCAGTCAGTGAGTCAACAATATTTACTGAGTTCCTACTAAATGAAGACATGCTGTATTTCATTGCATGTATACCCCATGATAGATTTAACCAATTCTCTATAATCAGACATTTTATATTGTTTATAATTATTCACTACTACAATCAAGCCTCCAATGAATATCCTTGTAAGCCTCCCTCCCTACAACTCAACTGATAGAAACAGCCACACTAGAGAAGAGACAATGTCTTTGGAAATATTCTGATTGGACCATTGCAAATTGCATGCACATTTTCAATTTTTATGCATATTATTAGATATTCAATCAATAGTCCATAAAAAGACAAGTCAATCAGTGAGTCACCAACTCTCTTCATTTCATTATTCGTGACGCATTTTTCTGCCCGTAGTATATTTATGGGTGCAATTATACGCCCATGAGAAAGCAAGCAAGGGGGAGGAGTAGAAAGTCAATAAAACCAGTCTCAAAGTGTTGTATCCATGCCAGGATTTAGGCATATACATCTTTCCATTCATTAAATAGTTTCTGATTGCCAAATATGTGCCAAGTCCTCTTCTGGGTATAGCACACAATAAGGACAGAATGACTCCTTCCACATACCTTATGGTGTGACCAGAGGCACTTTGCTTACCACGTCCAAAAAGTACATACTTCAACTATTAGAGTATATAGAGACTGCCCATTTCCTCACACTCTCTCTAATGCCAGGCATGTGTTCTTTGCCAATAATAATATACTCATAAAATGCTACTGTTATCTAGTAGTTGTAGGCTAACATAAAAGGTTGAGATAGGGCTTCCCTGGTGGCACAGTGCTTGAGAGTCCGCCTGCCGATACAGGGGACACGGGTTCATGCCCCGGTCCGCGAGGATCCCACATGCCATGGAGCAGCTGGGCCCGTGAGCAATGGCCGCTGGGCCGGCGTGTCCGTGGCCTCTGGAGCCTGTGCTCTGCAACGGGAGAGGCCACAGCAGTGATTTAAATTTACTTAAAGTATATTAAGATGCATTGATTCTTCACATTTTGATGTACAGCAAAAGCCATTTCTATTTTGGGCATGTGTCTGTTAAGGCAAATTTCCCAAGTGAATTACAAATACATTTCACAGTATTGTTTTGGACTTGCTGTGAAATAACTAGTTCCAAATAATACCAGTTCAAATATTTATTTATGAGCAAGGGTCATCTTCAGTGGAGAAAAAGAGATACTACATACATGTTATAGACAAAGTATTAAAAAGGAATGTCTATTTTAAAAGACTAGTCATAAAATTGGTTAAAAGCTGGATTAGTCTTCTTTCACCCCAGTATTCATGTGGAAAAAAAACAAAACAAAACTCAGTGCCTTCAACAACACCTAGTTAAGTCTCCTGCCTCACAGTTCATGGGTTAGCTGCAACTCAGCTTCAACTTGACCCAGCTTAGCTGGGCTAATCACCTGATTCCATGCTGTTGGTCAGATTCAGGTTTCCTCCATTTTGAGACTCAGGCTAAAGGAAGAGCTTCAGTCTGGAGCATGATCTTCTCATGGTGGACGTCAGAGGCTCCATAGGACTCGCAGAAATTGGCCAAACCTCATAAAGCCTTAGCTAAGAATTGACACATTGTCACATCCATCCCTTTCTAATGGCTGAAATAAGTCACATGGGCAATCCCAAGTCAGTGGGGTGGAGAAATAAACTCTTCTACGGAGGGGAAGAGGTATGGGTGAGTAGTTGCCAAACATACAATCAGTATGTTATATGAAAAGCTAACATCAAAGATGGACCAGTTATTCAGATATGCTGCAAATTAGTACAGACATCACCAACAAAGGGCTGCTTCAAACTGGCTGAACATAAATTGCTGAAGTATGTTATTAGAAATGCTAGATGGCATAACTGACTTCTTTCAGGATTGGAACCTTTTTTTTTTTCCTTTTTCAGGTACATGATTTGATTTTCTTGCATAAATCACTCCTTTAATTGGTCTTCTGTGATTTCCATTTTCTATTATAATGTGGAAAGAAAATCTAAAGTGCTCCAAATGCACAGTCCTAGATTCTTATTGATTTCATTTTTCTTAGTTATCTCATCTATATAAATGTATATATCTAATTCAATACCAGCAAATTTTTTCCTAACTCATTTTTAGTGAGACTTTCTAACACACTCAACATAGAAGTAACACTTTCTTCTTTAGTTGTATATAGTTAATTAACATAACTAAATTATGTGATTGTGATGACAAGTATTGCTATTTTAAAATGGTTTGAGAACAACCACAACTGATTCACAGTAAGTATGGGGCTCAACTACTAAGAGCAGAAGTGCACTGTCACTTGCTATAGTGTTGTCCTTCCCATTAATTAATCAATTAAATTAAACACAATCATTAATTAATTGCATTTTACAATAGAAATGGAGAGGCTTAATCTGGTGAGTCAATTAAGTGGAGAATGTCTACTGTTGATTTAATTTTTATGTCTGATTACTAAAGAAGTCAAGTATTTTTTCAGATATGTATAAGCCATATATATTTTCCCAAAGAATTTATTGTTTTGTTTATAAAATCAAAATTGTATCTTTTATAATTAATTCATAGCAATGTTACATATCAAGTTAAGGGAATGAATTTAATGAGCTTCAAAGGCAAGCTATGTATTGGAAAGATAGCATTCATAATTCAATCATCATCAACATACTAGTTACAAAAGATAATGTTTTGTATGTAAATATACGTTTAGAGTGAGTGGTATTTTTATGTAGTAGGTGTACTGATTTGTATTTAAATTTTGGATTTAATAAAGTTTTTATGTAAATAAACTTCTGCTCATTTCACTAGCATTAATGTATATTAGGTATTTGATAAAGAAAAGAATACTACTCATCAAAAGGAAAGTTTCTAAAGAAATCCCCAATTCCCTATGTCACTTGGCTCACTCTCTCCTTCTAAATAAGTCTTCCTTTTTCTCTAAAAATAAATTGTTAGAATCAAGTTTTTCATCTGGCTAGACCTATGTCAAAAATAAAGGTCAAGAGGAGCTGTGGAGATCTGCTTGAATCAAGAATCCATACTCAAGCCTACTCTGAAAGGCAGTATCTATTCCTCACCAAAGAGGGAGGCAAGTGGCATTTGTGGAACTCCTGCCAAGTTAAGTTACTTTATCTGAGCTCCATCTGACTTGTCTTAATGGTAGGTAGCAAAATTGAGCTTCCAATTCAACATAAATTTCTCTGAGGTAGGAACTGGAAAAGACACACTACAGTGTCAAGCTATTTATGATGATCAGATGTGATAGGTTCAGGTCATCCTGAATACTTTTCTATTTCACCTCTCATAGATTATTTTGCTCACTGCATTACTGAATTCTGAGACACTAACAGTGCTTGAATTAAAATAGGCCTAACAATGTCCAGGCTCAGAGTGAAAATAAAAGGCCTGCAGTTTCAAGATGGGTTGCACATCTTTACATAGAATAGAAAAGGTGGTTCATAACAGATATAATTGAGAAATACAATTTTTGTTGCTGGAGAACTTCAGGTGACATACTGTTTTTATTCTTTGTATTTATCACAGGCAATTGAACCTGGTGAATGAAGGGAAATTAAGTTAAGGGGGAAAAAACTCAGTTCCAAATAAAGCTTAGGAAGCAATTTCTACCCATGAAGTAATTAAGGAGCAAAATGGGTTTCTACATTAGCTCCTAACACAGAGTCATTTTAATGAGAAGCCCTCTTGGGAAAAGTATTAAAAGTAATCTTCCCCAGTGGTCAAGCAGTAGCTGATTTTGAAGTTATGGAAATATAGTCCTTTAAAAATAAGGTGTCTTCTTGCTCAACAAGGTATTAAGCAATGTCATTTCTTCCATTGTAATAACTACTACTATTCCAGAAGAAAATAGAAGGATATCAAGGGATTTTAGAATTACTCTGGTGATCCTTCATGTTTTTGCTTTAATTACAAAGTACTGCATCTGTGTTATATTAAAAAATAATTAAACAAACAGAAGTGAAAAAGGAAAGGATGAGAGGGATTCATCAAACGTGTCCATGCTTGGGTGCACCTCACATATCCCTCCCAGGGATAACCATTGTTCTTTCTCTGAATTCACTTCTGTGAATTTCTTGAAACTTTAAGTGTTCCATTGTTAAGGAAATCACAAAAGTTAGTGCTGTCAAACCACACTCACCCTCCTATGTCCCTCCAGATGCACTTCCTCGAGAGACCACTGTCAAATGAAAAAAAATGCAAAACCTAAAATTTGAGAATTATGTTTTATTCAGTGGACTTTCTGAGAACTTCAAGCCCCGGAGGTGCCAGGCAGCATTCTAAGTCAACACCAGTCTGGATGCTTTGGGAAAGCCAGTTATTGGGTTAAGGAACCCCTTGACTCAGGCTAAAGATCAATGTTTAAATAACAGAATGAGAGAGACTTTTCCTTTTAATATCTTCTGAGGAAACGTAATGATATGTGACTTTGTTATCACTGCATTGCAATAAAAATCAAATCAGTGTCCAGCGTTGCCTAGCAGTAAAGAAATTTCAAGCAGTAATCCTTTGCCCAAGAAATTGCTTTTCCTTCTCTGTGTCTTCTTCAGTTTGTGTTAATTACATCTGTCTTGATTGTCTGGTTGGCTTCTACTTGCATTCCAGAATAAATCTCTTTATGTCCAGTATATTTTGAGTTTTTCTACAAATTATCTGCCAACCATATCTCTTCATAACTTTGGTTCAGAATTCTGTTAAAATATTATATTGCAGGTGAGTTATTTAGCTCTCTGTTCTCACCATTTGTACTTTGGAAACCGAGTCCCCCTAAAACTGAGTTTCTCTGCCAAGTTTATGGTTAACCTCTCTATCCAAAACTTTATTCACTTTCTTGTCTCACCCCTGTTCCCCTCAAGATTGAGGACTATCAAAAAAAAAAAAAAAGTGGGGGGGATTGAAACTGAATGGGACCTGTGGGGCCTTCTAGTACAAGCCCCTCCATGTTCCCTGCTTCTTGTCTGGTCTTCCCTGAGTTCCAATGAGCAGACACAAGCAGTTAATAATTAGAACAGTAGACTCACAGGACTTCTAGTTCCTTCTGAAGGAATATAGATAACAATCTGATGCATACCTTTGAGTTCTGCAGAAACTAAGACTCCCCCACCCAGTAGAGGATGGTGACTACATGCTGACCACAGCATATAGACTCCAGACTCGTTAGAAACAGAAGGTTAATAGTTAAGATTTCCAAAACATCATTGTATTACCTCACCACCAATCAATTAGAAGAAAATCTGCACACAGTGAAAGATAAACTCTCACCCCCTCCACAAATGATTCTCCCTTTAAAAACTTTCATGGTTGAGCAGGATCTTCAGAATTGATTTTTAGACATGAGTCTGCCTTCTCCCCAGGTTCCCAACCTCCTGAATAAAGCAAACTTTTCTCTCCAGCCAACACTCATCTCTCCAGTATTGGCTTTCAAGTGGTGAGCAGTTGAACCTGAGTCTGGTAACAGTGTCAGTAGATTGATTTTGCTGCCTGTCAGGCAAGCAGACCTGAGTTCAACTCAGTAACACTCTGTTCCATCCAATCTCCAGGACAATTTTTCTGCAACTGGGTGTCCCTTGGGTTGCCCTTGGGTGTCCAAAGACATATTCTATGGATTAGGAAAATCTCTATAGAGTTGAGTGTGTATTTACTTTGATGATTATATTTTAAAGTATTAAGTATATGCATAATTTCAATTGTCTAGGTGACAAATTTATAATCAAGTACAGATCCGCAGTTTATGTGTCCTTGCTTTTTCTTATGTTTATGTGTCCTTGCTTTTTCTTATGTTTATGTTTGATCTAAAGGAGCGGGTTCTAGCTTGACCTTGACTGAGTTAGTAAGCATTTGGTTGATGTTAAGAAGGCATAAACTAGTGTCAAAATGGTAATAATTAGCCATTTTTGTCTTTGTCTATCTTTGTCTTCATGTTGACATTTTAAGCAATAATAGTCATCAAGTGTTCTTTTGAAAAAGACTATAGAGAATAGAGCTCATTCTTTAATAAATTGAGACTGACTTGCCATCATGAAAATGACATTAGGAAATGATGATACAGTATAATTTACACTATAATGGATAGAGGAAGAGCATCTTACCAAACTGGGGATGAAGGCATTGGCCAGAGAAGGCCACTGGAGTTTAGGCATGAAGAGCCTTTAGGGATTAGCATATGCAGCAGTTTGGGGGTGAAGCCTGTGCAAAGGAAACACCCATGAAGAGGCATGAATGTAGGAGAGTATGGTATTTGCATAGTGAGGTGGATGGACCTAGAGTCTGTCATACAGAGTGAAGTAAGTCAGAAAGAGAAAAACAAATACCGTATGCCAACACATACATATGCAATATAAAAAAAAATGGTTCTGAAGAACCTAGGGGCAGGAGAGGAATAAAGACACAGACATAGAAAACGGACTTGAGGACATGGGGAGGGGGAAGGGTAAGCTGTGACAAAGTGAGAGAGTAGCATGGACATATATACACTACCAAATGTAAAATAGATAGCTAGTGGGAAGCAGCCGCATAGCACAGGGAGATCAGCTCGGTGCTTTTTGACCATACAGAGGGGTGGGATAGGGAGGGTGTTTGGGGGGAGACACAAGAGGGAGGAGATATGAGGATAAATGTATATGTATAGCTGATTCACTTTGTTATAAAGCAGAAACTAACACACCATTGTAAAGCAATTATACTCTAATAAAGATGTTTTAAAAAAATAGAACTTAAATGATTAATTGGTACATTGTCCAATAACCATGTGATGGAGGTAGTGAGTTTATTGTTATTATCCAGTTTACATATAGGAAAACTGCTGCTCAGAGAGGTGAAGTGACTTGGCTTGGGTCACACAGTTTAGAAGTAACAGGACTAGGACTTTAAGCCATGAAATTGCTATTTTACTGAACATTTTACTAAACCATATTTTTCTACTCTACCACTTGAGATATTTTGACGAACACTATATTTCCCTAGTTTATCTCTGTCCTGGTTACTAACCAACCATGTAATGTGCACTATTAGGTAAGCAATTGCACAAACCCAGATGCTTTGTGAATTAAAAACCTGTTGAAAAGTTAATGGTGAGAGAAATCCAAAGGACCAATAAATATCTAGTGTCTGTTCTGTTCTAGCAACTTGGAGAGGGCTAAGCTGGCCAGTGTAGATACACTGAGTCCAGTTTTCAGCATAAATTTAGATTACCTCCCATTTAACCTGTTCCAATCTGCTTCATTTCTATGCTTGTTCCTTGTTTTCTCCTCCAATGTTTCTAGTTTAGAGGATCTGTTGTATATTCACTTTCCATCTTGAACTTGTTACCAGTCCTATGGCCTGTTTACAATGATCACTGCTCTGGCCCTGGGAAACTGAATGGTTAAGTATACTTCCTAATGAGGGTGAGTCATCAAAAATGTTATTTATATAATCAAATGATAAATAAGTAGAGGGACTATAGAATGTATAAACTTCTAAATTCTATTTTGGAAGACACAAATAATTGGCTAGCTGGTTTTGAGTCTTGCCTGAAAGACTGCTTTTCCCATTCTCATCATTCTTGGTTTCACTCATTTTAGTGGATTTCTCAAAAATAAGACTGGGTTCTCAACTAGTGTCCATCTTGAGCCCATACTCAGCATTTTATAAACCATCCTCTCAAAAGAAAAAAAAAAGTTAACAAAACAAAGGTTCACTTCCACAAAACTTTAGTGGGTGTTATAGCTATTCTGTAAAATGTGTATAGAGACATGAAAGAAGATTCAAATAATAAGATCCATAAAAAAACTTAAAATTTCTGACTAAATACACTTGCTCATCCCCAAAGATTCTCTCTGGCAGCCAGCCGTTTATTCAGTTTCTCTTCTTTTCCTTTTCCCTTCTCCACATAGCCTTTCAAATCCCTTTTTTTAGAAAGCAGTTTTGCGGTTATGCAATCATGATCCTGGGGACTTTGTGCTCCTGGAGGCCTCCCTCCATACTAAGCTACTGATTTACAGGACAAATCTTTTGGGGTATGTAGAGTCACAGGAATGGTAGCAGTGGTGAAATTGGCTTTCTGAGAAACAGAATAATATTCCACATTCTTACACTGATATAGAGAACAAAACTAATTGAATTTTCAGATTTTATGTCTGCCTTTTTATAATATATAAATAATCTTATTGATATTTTAATTATCTCATATTAGGGTTATATAAGAACATTCAGATACATTAAGAACAAATCATCCATTGCTTAACCAACATAATAGAGCACAGATGGAAATAAAGACATGTATCAGGAACTAAAAATTTTGCTGGTGAGAACCCTTCACACATTCAGAGTGCTTTTACACACATTAGGGAATTTGGCCCTCAAAATAACCCCATGAGGTAAGTAGGGTAGGTGGTATTATATCTACTTTACTGTTGAGAAAGTCAAGTTTTACCAAGGTTATAAAACTAGTGTGTGGTAAAGTAGGAAAGCTCAAACCCACAATATTTGTGCATGTAACAGTCTCAGAGAGTCATCAGTGCTGGTCCTCAAGTATTTCTGGACACAGTAGGCTTGCATTTCCCTACCCCATTTGAAGATAGACTGTGTGACATGCTTTGGCCAATGCCACATGGGTGAAAATGACATATCACTTCTGGAAACTTTGAGAGCCACCATTCCTTGCCATCTTCCATGGTTATGGAGGAAGCATGTGTCAAATGGACACTTCTTCGTCTCATCCCTGAGTATCGATAATGAGAAGGGCACCAATATCAACTCACACTGCACATGTAATTTAAATTCTTATGACATTTTGGGAGGTTAAGTCACTGTGATTTGGGAGTTGCTTGTTGCCACAGAATAACCAAGACTTTCCTGAGCTGTATATTTTTGACTTCTACTTTTCCCCCCTTCTCATGCAAGCTCTTTACATAGTATGATAAAATAGTTGAATGTTAATTGGATGATGGACCTGAATCACTCAGTCTATTTAGGAAAACTGAAATGGAAATAGTCTTTTTCAGGCTTCAGAGGCAATACTAGGCCTCTGACCAATTTGTGACCTTGTCTGGACTACATGCTTGCTCATAAGCTGCCATCGGGAAGTCTGGAGGCTCTTAAGATAAAGAAAGGAAGTGGGTCTTGGAATTCCTTGAGCCCTGAGAATCTGGCCAGTTACCCAGGGTCTGGAAAATCTTATGACTCACAAGGTAAAACAAACAGCATTGTTGAAGAAAACCAGAGCTGCATGTTTGCACGCAAACTGATAATATCAGTTTGCAGCCTGGGATTAGAAGCGGACTCTCCTAGGGTACAAACTGAAGTCTCACCCATAGAGTGGACACACTGCCTGGGACCCTTCCCAACTGGGACTTCAGATTGCTGTTTCCAGGACTTCCCAGCACTGTTCGAGTCTGGATGTAGGTGTAGGACCAATTTGATGATGTAAATGTTTTACTTATCTCTCTCTCTTTTATATTTCTTTCTTTTTGATGATTTCCTATTAAAATTGAGTTAAAACTGTTTATTTGTGTGACAAGTGGTGTCTTTTTGTTAACAAATCCTTCGAACCTAAATCGAAAGTAAAGCTTTCAGCAAAACAATCTACTCTCTTGATGCTTTACACTGGCTGCTTTATACCGACTGATAGCTCTGGCTAATAAAGAGGATTATAGTCATTTTTATCAAAATCAATTTTTCCTAATACGGAAGAGCAAGAACTTTTACTGTTTACCACCTGCCAATGGGATATACAACATAACACAAAGTAACTGAGGGTCATGCATGAATTACCACTATGAAGAGATATCTAAAATATGTGCCAAAACATTCACAGGCTACTTTCTAGGTGGTGAGGGCAGCGAGGAGCAAGAGAATAGTGAAACATGTGGTGTTTATGTTAAAAATTAAAAAGAGAAAAATATTAATATTGGTGAGTTGAAGAAATAGAAAAGCATTTTCTTTAGTGGTCCAAGCTGTGCTGGGAATGAAACAGCAATAGTTAATAAAATACCTATAAGTAGGAGACAAAAGATAATGATAGGGCAAGAGTGTTTATGATTAAAAATGACTCTAGAAACTTCAGTATTGTTTTTTTTGTGTGTGTGCGGGCCTCTCCCTCTCGCAGCCTCTCCTGCTGCAGGCTCAGCGGCCATGGCTCACGGGCCCAGCCACTCCACTGCATGTGGGATCTTCCTGGACTGGGGCACGAACCCATTTCCCCTGCACTGGCAGGCAGACTCCCAACGACTGCGCCACCAGGGAAGCCCTGTCAGTACTGTTTCTTACTTGTTCCTTCTCCCAACTAGGTAAAAATAGATAGAGTTATAAAGCCAATAAAAATTGGCAGTTTATGAAATGTCTAAGCTTGTTATATTTGTGTATATATTCAGTACTGGTTATCAAGCTCTCTTTCCTATGGGTTCTATCAAGAATAGTGTGTATTCCAAGATGAGGTGAGTGGTGGCAATTCTAAATAAAGTGAAAAGCCTCAAAAATGTGATTTGTGGCTTCACAATAGAATTTTGCCTTCGCTATGTTTTTGAATGATAATTCAGGTCATAGACACGTTGAGTGGCCACTGGGATATCATAATTTGAGGGGGTAACTAAAGGCCTATCTACAGCCTTCCCAAATATAAAGTGATTTATCCTTTTTCCTCCATTGTTTCTATCTTTCACAAATAAGCTCCTTGAAAACTCCCTCTATACTGAAAATTGCAACTACCAAGCTTTCCTCTGTAGACATTTTTCAGGAATAGATATTTTTACCCACAGGTAATGTTTAATACACAGCAAGGATTTTTGTGTATCATTGCTTCTCAAACCCTAATGTGCATGCAATCACTTGAGATCTTGTTAAAAACGAAGACTCTGATGCTGTAGGTCTGGACTGGGACTTGAGATTCTACATTTCTTGCTGTCTCCAGGTGACCCTGATGCTGTTGGTCAAGGATATCCTATTGAGTGACAAGGTTCCAGATCAGGACATCAAGTCAGACTGGTTAAGTAAGTGGTAAAACCATGACTGGAAGACAAGTATGTCTGACTCCACAGCCTATATTCTCAGTTAATCATTAGCTTCCTCATAAAGATAGGCACAGATAGCACATTCTCTGAGGAAAAAAGAGGTTAGCCTGACAACAAAGGGTTGCTAAGCTAGGAAAAAAACAGACACGTCAACTCTCACTCCTTATGGGAAGTATATGTCATAAGCTCAGAAATCTTAAAATTAGACAATTTCTGCCTGTATTACAGCACACTAGCTGTTTTCATGGCTCTACCTTGTGAAGTCCCACCATTGCCCCACTGATGAAGGGCAGAGAGTTTTCATAACATGTGGGATCAAGATTTGGTGCCAACATAGCACAGTCGCCATGATAATAAAGTCATCGTCGCAGTGCAGGAGAGTCCAAGAAAGACATTTAATCGGGCTCTTGACCTGGGAATTGAGAACCTCAGCACCAGGAGCCTGAGGATGTCTTACAGCAAATGGCGTCAGTGGTATATTAGCACACTGAGACTTAGGTGAAAGCCCACTTCAGAAGGCTCCAGAACTCACTGTGTGTTTCATCACTGCTACTCTACAACAATGGATACTGCAGGCAGAAAACAGGAGGAGTCATTAAAATCACTGCAACCTCTACAGGAAAAATTTTCAAAAAACTTCAAGCCTACCAAAGAACATAGCACTCCAGGGTGGGAAGCCTCTTCACATGGACAATGAGAGAGGAATTCTGAAAGAGGTTAGAGATCCCCCCAAGGGGAAGACCAGGAAGAATCAAAGATTACTGTTGCACTTAACAATTTACTTAAGGCAAAACCTTAACTTTTCTGTAACTGAGTAATTTTTAAGAGGTTTATATACTTAGCAGCTCCTATATGCTATTCCCCACATCTGTCTATACCTGTGTCACCCAGAGTCCATGACTCCCTCCCATGACACATCCACATCACTTCTCATTCCTTTTCTGGGCCTTTGTTCCCACTCTTCCATCAAAAGTAAAAATTTTACTCCTCTTTCTTCAAGACCCCTCAGAAAACCATGAAGGCTTTTCTGATTATATTTCTCTCACAGCCTCCATCGTCTCCACCTTGGTCCAAGCCATCAATATTTCTACACTGGATGGCTGTAAGAACATTCTAATTTGTTTCCCTGCTTTAATGCTTGCCTTCCATGTGATCACTCTTGCATGTAGCAATCAAAATGATATTTTAGAATTTTTTTTATTGAATGAAGGACTCTTTAAATTCTATAGTGCTTTACAATTTTCAAAAATTTCACACTCATAATTTCATATAATACCATAATAACACCTTTTTTCCCTACCCCTATATTGCCCCTCCCCTCTTCCCTCTCCCCACTGGTAACCACTAGTTTGTTCTCTATATCTGTAAGTCTGCTTCTTTTTTGTTTTGTTCATTAGTTTGTTGTATATTTTAGACTCCACATATAAGTGATATCATACAGTGTTTGTCTTTCTCTGTTTGATTTATTTCTCTAAGCATAATACACTCCAAATCCATCCATGTTGCCACTAATGACAAAATTGTATTCCTTTTTATGGCTGAGTAGTATTCCTCTATGTACATATACCACATCTTTTTTATCCATTCATCTGTTGATGGACCCCTAGGTTGCCCCCATATACTGGCAACTGTAAATAATGCTGCTATGAACATTGGGGTGCATGTATCTTTTTGAATTAGTGGGGTTTTTTTTGGATATATATCCAGGAGTGGAATTGCTGGGTCATATGGTAGTTCTATTTTTAGTTTTTTGAGAAACCTCCATACTGTTTTCCACAGTGGCTGCACCAATTTACATTCCCACCAACAGTGTACAAGGGTTCTCTTTTCTCCACATCCTTGCCAACATTTGTTATTTATTTTCTTTTTGATGGTAGCCATTCTGACAGATGTGAGGTGTTATCGCATTGATGTTTTGACTTACGTTTCCCTGATGATTAGCGATGTTGAGCATCTTTTCATATGCCTGTTGTCCATCTACATTTCACCTTTGGAAAAATGTCTATTCAGTTCTTCTGCTCATTTTTGAAATTGAGTTGTTTGTTTTCTTGATGTTGAGTTGTATGAGCTGTTTATAGTTGTTGGATATTAACCCTTTATTGGCCATATCACTTGCACACAGTATTTTTTAAAATATAAATTAGATCATGCCAATGTCTTTTCTTAAAACCCTCCTATGGTCTTCATCATACTTCTCCTATCACACTTCATAGAGTCTCAGCCCTGGCTGCACATGAGAATCTCTTATAGAGCTTTTACAAGGTAACAAAGCCTGGAGCCCACACCAGATTACTCTGTAGGACGTACCACTCTCCAGGTGGTTCTCAGTGCAGCCAGGTTTGTGAACCTCTATTCTATGTGGCCTGGCCTGTGCCACCTCAACTTTCATAGCACTTACTTCTCCTGATCTTTGTACTGCTGTCTCCATGCCATCATTCAGTCTCAGCCCAAAAGGTACCTCCTCAGGAGTCACCCTCAAGCACCTTTCTCTGCCTAAATTTACCTTGCTTACTCACGCTGGGACCTGCACTGTCCTACCTGAAAATAAGCTCTAGTGACACAGGAATCTTGTGTCCTGTCCACTGTGCATGGCCCAGTGTAGACAACTCATTCAGTAAACATGCGTGAACAAGTTACTGAGTGAATTCCCCAGGCAAAACGAATCACTTCGTCTTCTGTTTTCTTCTGTATCCTCCTAGCACTTTAGAGATTGCTTCATTAAAATACATGTTCCATACTTTATCTAGTTACATCTACACCTGTTTTCTCTCTAGATTGTGAGCTTCATGAGTGTGAGAGCTATATATTATTCATCTTTCTATTTCTATTCCCTAGCTGTGCACTAAATATATGATAGATGCTTAATAAAACTAAGATATTACCTTTCATTATTAAAACCGGAAATTATATGAGTAGTGATATATATCAAGGATGGTAGAGTCCATCTTGGCTTATCAGTAACTGCAGCAATTATTTAAAAATTAGGCTGAAATTTTTCAGAGGAGAATTTTAACACAGGTATTATTTAGAATTGCTAGCACGTGGTAATAATAAAAAGTAGATGAACTCAGTTGTTTATTATTGATTTTAATTGTCTACAGACAATGTATCCCCAATATGCTTGCACTCCAGACTGACCCTTATTTCTGTCTTACCTCAAGTACAAAACTGTTTTTGAGAGGTACATAAATTCCTTTGCATGACTATTGTCTTCTTCTATCAAAGCCTCAGACAATGAAGAGCTAAAGTTCAAGGTAGCCCTCTTGGCTAAGCCTCAGCCAACAATTACACATTCATGGGAACCTGAGACTCCAGTAAACCACAATGAAGCTAATTACCTATTTGTTACAAGTTTGCAGACATTGGTATCATGGAGATGCAAAGCAGCCCAACTGTGCAAGAATAAAATAATATTATCTGCTATATTATAGTTAAAGAAACAGCCTAGAGTAATTTTATGTGTTTGTGATTGCATTTATTTTATTGGGTATTCTTTTTTTTATTAGAAAAGTAATACAATGCTTGTAGTCACAAGGAAGACAATATGAAAGTATAAAAAAATTAACAATTTTTTATTTAACCCTCCAGTCTACCTCCAGTATCCCAGAGCAACCTATGTTAATTTGCAATTTGGTATATACCCTCTGTATCTATTGATATTTCTGTGCTCTTAGAAATATAGATAGCTGATAGATAGACAGAAAAGGTATATACACACACATATGTATTTCATGTTTTTATGAAAATTGGGTCATCCTATACAACTTTTCTATAAAACTTGCTTTCTGTCAACAGGATATCCTATTCTTCCCTCTGGGACATTACACATAAATATAACTCATTCTTTTAAATGTATATATTCATTCACTCATCATATATTTATTATGACTGTCTATAGATATCTGCTTTAGACATTCAGGTGAACAAAACAGACAAAATCCTTGCTTTCATGGAATTTGCATTCTAATGTGGGAGAAAGACATTAAACACATAAAGAAATAAAATAACAGCCTGTCACATGGTATTGAGTGTTGTAAGGGACTCCAGAGAAAAGGGGTATGTATGGGAGAGGCTTGCCCTTTCACATAAGTGGTTGCGGAAGGTGTGTAAGCCAAGAACTGAAGGAAAAGAGTCAGCAAGAGATGCATCTATCTGGGGCAAGAACTCTCCAGGCACAGAGGACAGCAATAAAAACAACATGGCTAAAAATATCCTACTACAAATTTTCTTATGTACTGAAGCTTCTTGAATCATTAGTCAAGAGATATACACATATAAAACACAGACTCTGGATCACTTTTGCAGCAATTTACATTCCTATCACAATATATAAGGATACTCTTTTCACCACAAATTGATCAGCACTGTATACAATCAATCTTTTTAAATTTTGACAAATTGATGCTTTGATTTTCATTTCTCTGATTACTGGTGATGATATGCAAATTTTCATGTTTTTGGGCAATTAATAGATTCTCAGTTGGAGGTTTTAAGTATATTTGTGTTAAGGTTGTTATTACCTAACCCCTGGTTCTTTGGCACAGAGCAAAGCAGGAAAGCACTACCTATGTTGTAAAGTTGAGTTTAAGATAGGACTTTCCCCAGAGCATTGGAAGCCCAGCCTCCTAACATAACCAGGCAGATGGTGGTCAAACAAGAAGACAAGTTATTGAGTCAAGAGATACTGCTACCTGGCCTTCTGGATTGAATTGGTTTTGGAGATAAATGAGGCAGCCTGAAGGCAGATAGACATTTTTTATAAAATTTTAACTAGAAGAAAGAAAAAGTACAGGGAACGGTATCCTTCAACTCTTATGGCCTATGATCTAGTACTATGTCTTCCAAATAAGGATCACTCTGGGATTTCTTTTCCATCAACACATAGGTGCATTCACTAACCTGTAATATTACCTACTGACCCATAAAGTATCAAAGAATTATCCTTTCTAACATTCAGTTTCTGAATTGAAATAAATAATTCTGAGATCTTAATGTAGTCTATATATTCATGTTTGGGGAAATAACCCAGAACAAAAGATTTAAGTGTTATAGACCAGCCCTGGCTAAGAAGGGTCTGACCTGGAAATAGACACACCAACTAGGACTTCTGGGACTCAATCTGCACTCCCAAACTAGCTTCCATGGCTGCTTTGAGAACACAATGGTCTGGTCAAAAACACATGTGTAATGTTGCAAATACAAATCCCCTTCTTGGCTGTTCACAATGCACATTTGCATTTTAAAGACCCTGAGTAGTTCCAACAAAGAAACTTGTTCAAATTTGTTGAACGATTTTTAAAAATTATTTATGCAGAGAACATGTTTTTGTCTTAATGTTTTGCTTTAAAGTTAGCTTAGGAAGTATCACAACTTGGAGTATGGATTCCAGAACATGCTGATAATTTTGCATTCCGTATTGCCACAGAGGCCCTAATAAGCTGAATTCAAGAACAATTTTGTTTCTTTATTAATAGATACCATAATGATTTTTAAATGTGCATGTATAATCTGTGATCATTCTATTAAAAAATTTAACTCATTGGGGTTCAAGGACTTCAACATGACTTACCTTAAAATAATACCAGTGTTTTCAATTAAGAGTGCTTACTATGATCCTGGGTTGTGCTAAATGAATTATGGATTGTCTGATTTAATCTTCATGAAAACCTTATGACATAGGTACTAGCATTGCCATTTTACAGATGTTAAAGTTGAGGTTTGGAGAGATTAAGTACATTGCTCAAGCTTCCAGAGATAGCATGTTTAGGGTTGGAGGTTTTTACTTCCAATGATCCAACTATAGTGTTTTATCACTCTAAATATTGTCATGCCAGGTACTAGATTTCAGCAGCCTATTTTAATGATTCCTTAGAAAATAGCAGTAACTATAGTTGTTATTGACATTAGAGTGATTCAGTAACAAGAAAATATATTTTTTAATTAAAAAAAGCATGTGGACGATGGCTATTGGGAATCTAAAACTTAAAACATTCAGCAAGTGGGTCGGTAGGAAAGTCATAAATTAGCATCAGGGAAACAAAAAGTAAGAGAGCATAATCTCAAAGTGAATGTCCATCTTCTAAATTTAATAAAATTAGCTTTAGCAAAATTTCTCTAATCATTGTTATTTTTCCAACAACCAGTGAAAATGGCTTGGGATAGCAAATTTGGCACAAAAAGGACATGACAAACACTAAGAGGCAAGAAAAATGATATCAGCAGCACGTGGTCCCAAGAACCAAAGGAAACCCAGTCACTGAAAGCAGAGTTGCATATCAGAGGCTTGTTCAGTAGCAAAGCTTGTTTAGCAATGACTGGTAAACACTCATTTATTCCCCTTAAGTTTTACACTATCCCCACCCCGTAACAATAGCAAACACACACACACACACACACACACACACACACACACACACACACACCCTTCAGGGAAATTCATCCCAGCATGGAGATCAATTCAAATGACAGCAACTGTTAAAAAAAGAAGTCTCTATTCCTTTTATCTAACTCTCCTATGCTTCCATATTCATCTGAACCCCTTTCAGAATGTCTTCAAGACTTTGGGAAATATTCCATGTCTTCTTGACTTTTGATACCAGTGCTTTCCAACTTGTTTAGGCTTATCCATAATAATTGTAATCACCACAGGCTTTTTCTGAGTTAATAATGTCTGATTCAGAAGTAACTTGTCCAGCCTTGGATGAGAGAATCTGAACTGTTATTCCAAAGAGTTAGAATTGTTACCAAGTCAAACTTGGGTCTGCTCACACCTGTGCAGTAAAGTCAATCTACTGACACCAGCTTGTGGTGAAAGAAAGTGCAGCATTTACTCTAAGGCACCAGACATGGAATCTGGGGCAGCTAATGCTCAAAGACCCTGAACTCTCTGATGGTTTTGGGAGAACAGTTTTATAGGCAAAATTTGTGGGAGGTCTGCAGGGTGGGTGACCTTCCTCTGATTGGTTGGTGGGGAGGTTAACAGGGGGTGCTCCAGGAATCTCAATCATCAGCCTCTGGTTCCAATCAGTTTGGGGTCCACATGCTTGTCCTCAGCCTGAAGTTACTAACCATCCTCCACCTGGGTGGGGGCCTCAGTTCCTGTAGAAGAACTCAAAGATATGTATCAGATTGTTATGTATATCTCTTGAAAAGGAACTAGGATGCTGCCCCATCAGAGCACTGTTGTTTTTTGACTGCCTTTCCTTTGTTTCTGTGTTCCCTCACTCCTCTAGTTAGTAATTGAATCTGGCCTTGGCAATGTCAGGGAAGGTCTAGGACACTGAAACCTTTTTCCTACAAACAAGAAATGAGGGACACAGAAAAGCCTTTGTACCTGGTAAGGCCCCACATGGTCCTGCTCGGTTTCAGTCCCCCTTTTTATTTAATACTCCTCAGTCTTGAGGGGGACAGGTATTGGACAAGAAAGGAAATAATGTTTTGAATAGAGAGGTTAATCATAAACTCAGCAGAGGAAATCAGTTTTAGGGAGACTCGGTTTCAGATGTTGCATATCTTATTCTGGCTCCAGCTCTTTATAGTTCTATGGCTTGGGACATGTTATTTATCTCCTCTGTGCCTCAATTTTTTAATTTGTAAAGTGGCAAACACAACACCTATCTCTTAGGCTTCTTGCTAAGATTATGTGAAATAATCCATGGAAGGCATTTAGCACAGTGTCTGGCACATAGTAGTCCTCAATAAAAGCCATTATTACTGTTATATGGACTGTTGTTACTTTTATTATATATTGTTGTAATATTGGCAAAGATGAATTCTTCAACCTGGAATTTCAGTCCAGTCTGTGCACCGAGTTGCACAGAGAAGCCTTTATTTTACGTGTCAGGTTGGTGATCGATGCTTGTTTGCTAACACTGAAAATGTTGGCAAAAGTGGGAAGGAGGGCTGGCAGAGCAGTCATACTAATTACCAAAGGTGCAAATTCAACATGTAGCACACTTACAAGACAAAATGAGCCTTTGCTGAGGTGAAACAGGAGGTTTGTTATATACAGTCGAATTAGATGCTATAATTGCTTAACATCACAAATGTGAATTCCTTGAGAAACTGAAGAAAGCAACCCACCCACCTCCGCATGACAACAAAGGAGTTCTCTCCAGCTGGCTGATAAGCAGGGAACCGGGACATAAGGGTAATTCAGTCAAAGCAGCAGTTGATTAGATACCCTGCTGTCTGTTCTCAAACACCACAGGGAGAAACAGAAGAATGTGAGGAAGGAACAATGTCTTTCATCAAGGAGAGCCTATAGCATTTCTTCAGCTAATGAGATCATTGGGGGTGGGTCTTTTGTACTTCTATTTGTTTAAAACACAGGGGTTGAATGGGCCAAATAAGTTAGCAACCATGATGGGAATTAGAACAACTGTTGGTGCTTGCCTTTAAGGAATATTATGCATTATCCTGAACAGGTTCAAGTAAAATACATTAGGGTTTTTAGAATCTAAGATAAATTTAATGATGCTGAGAGAATACACATACTTATTTAATTTAGCAATTAAGTCATTTAACAAATTGTTCAACAGTGCCACCTGCAGGCAAACATGTACTCCTTTAATGGAGTGCCAGGAAGTGTGTCAGGAGAGAATCATCATCTCTGGTAAATTTGGCCAGGGCTTTCAGATCACACTAAAATTTTAATCCTAACTCTGGCTTTATTAAGTACATGAACTTGAACAAGTTTTTCAACCTTTTGAGTTACTCAAAGTTGTTTTGCACCTCCAGTGACAGGAAATCCATTTTTAACAGAAACAGACTATTCCATATTTGGACACTGGCATGCTAGGATGTTCTTTATAAAGCCATCTTGATACAATTTTATTCATTAGTTCAATTTCTCCTTCTTGAGGATATTCAAAATAAGCCTCATCTTTCATCCATGTAGTTCTTAATATATTGGAAAACAAATATCAGGTTCCTTTTTAAACTGCCCTTCACCAGGCTAGTAATTATTAGTTGTATTTAGTACTATCCTATACAAAATGAAAATAAGCAATAATCACTTTTATCAGTGGTGATCTCATACATCATAAGCATTTTTTCAGAACTTTGTGAAATAGTTCTGTTATTCCTGTTGTGTGTTTGTTAAAACTGAATCTCAGGTAAGTGGATTTCTCAAGATCACACAGTTACTGCTATATTTTTAAACAAAATCATGTGATAATCAAATGCCTTGAGGCAATAACCATTTGAAATTTGATGGAATCAACCTCTTCTCAAATTCATATAAGTTCATAACCCTGTACATAGATTTAAACACCCCTGAAACCTTATCCTTGATCTCAGATCCTCAGTAAGCCTACCTGGACCTCAAGTTTAAATCTCCAGTTTTAAAGAGATAAGGCCCAAATTCTATCCTCTTTTGCCCAATCTTATTTTCCATTCTTCCTCAGCAAATATTCTAACTCCACAAACTCCAATAAAAGAAACAAATCTCTTGGTTTTGTTGGCCTAGTGAACAGTACTGCTCTGGAGTTTTCACCCTAGCAAATAAAATTTACTGCTAAAAAGTCAGAAGGCTACGCTGTAATTTTCAGTTTGCACAGTTCTTCGATCTGGCATACTACAGAAATTTCAAATCTAGCTACAGGTGTGTGGTAAGTAGCAACTCCTTGAGACTAACTCCCAGAAAAAGTCAGCACTTTCCACACACACAAAAAAGGAGAAAACCTTCTTGTCTGGTCAAGATGAGACCAGAAAATATGAGAAGCTCAGGGTCAAGAAGGCAGCAGATGTGTGAATCTAAAGTTTACAGAGGAGGAAAGGAAAGATTGCTTTTCAAGCTATAATTTTCAGCTCTGTGAAGGCACCAAAAGCACAGATCATTGCAATGTGGCTATTGTATTTCAGGCATTGATTTTTGTCATGAGGTAAAGGGAATAGGCAAACACTGAAATTTCATTAGCTCCTTGGGGAAAGTGAGCATCCTCACCAAACCAAACTGTCCAGAACATATTAAGGGATAATTTATATAAGCTGGCTCAATGGAACTTGAACAAATAACAGCAATAGCAATAAATCATTTCTAGATGAGTTGTTAATTTCAACTAGATCATGTTCTTGCTAAACAGCTACCAATTCAAAGCACTTATCTTTCCTTTACTCAAAACTTTAATGGGAAAACTGTCTTTTGTTTTCTTTTTTCTTTTGTATTTGTTTTAGACAAAAAGTCACCATGAAAACCAGAAGGGTTAAGAGAGAATGGAGGGATGACAATACCTGTAAGAAACAGAGATGACTATGTTAGAAATCAGTCCTGGTCACTGGTATTATATTATGTACTCAGACACCTAAGTAAGCATTGGGAAGTACATTGAGTGATATAGAACCATCTCTGTGGCATTTATCAAACACTACTTGATACTATGCTACTTCCTTTATTCTCCCTATAAAACCATCTGTTTCCTGAGGTCAGAGATGCTCTCTTGCTCATCGCAGCATCTATATGCTTTATGGCTTTTTTTTGCCTGGAGATATTAAGAATAAGTGTTTCTCTACAATGTAAATATTATCCTGGGTATTTTGTCATGTAAAATCTCAGAATTTTGTATTTTTGGTAGGATACTGGCATAGGAATGAAGTTTCAAAAAGTCTTGTAACTCAATACTGCATGACTCGGGAGACCTTCAAGATGGCAGAGGAGTAAGACGTGGAGATCACCTTCCTCCCCACAGATACATCATAAATACATCTACATGTGGAACAACTCCTACAGAACACCTACTGAACGCTGGCAAAAGACCTCAGACTTCCCAAAAGGCAAAAATCTCCCCCACGTACTTGGGTGGGGCAAAAGAAAAAAAGTAAAAACAGAGACAAAAGAATAGGGTTGTGACATGAACCTTGGGGAGGGAGCTGTGAGGGAGGAAAAGAGTTGTGACTCTAAGATAGGAGAGCCAAGTCCAGGACATTGGTCCACCAGAGATCTCCCAGCTCCCCGTAATAGCAAATGGTGAAAGCTCTCCCAGAGATCTCCATCTCAATGCTAAGACCCAGCTGCACTCAACAACCAGCAAGCTACAGTGCTGAACATCCTACGCCAAACAACTAGCAAGACAGGAACAGAACCACACCCATTAGCAGAGAGGTTGCCTAAAATCATAATAAGGTTGCAGACAGCCCAAAAAACACCACTGGATGCAGTCATGCCTAACAGAAAGACAAGATCCAGCCTCATCCATCAGAACACAAGCACTAGTCCCTTCCACAAGGAAGCCTACACAACCCACTGAACCAAACTTAGTGACTGGGGACAGACACCAAAAATAAGAGGAACTATAGACCTGCAGCCTGTGAAAAGGACACCCCAAACACAGTAAGTTAAGCAAAATGAGAAGACAGAAACACACAGCAGCTGAAAGAGCAAGGTAAAAACCCACCAGAACAAAAAATGAAGAGGAAATAGGCAGTCTACCTGAAAAAGAATTCAAAGTAATGATAGTAAAGATGATCGAAAATCTTGGAAATAGAATGAAGAAAATATAAGAAACATTTAACAAGGACCTAGAAAAACTAAAGAACAAACAAACAATGATGAACAACACAATAAATGAAATTAAAAATTCTCTAGAAGGAATCAATAGCAGAATAACTGAGGCAGAAGAATGGGTAAGTAACCTGGAAGATAAAATAGCGGAATAACTACTACAGAGCTGAATAAAGAAAAAAGAATTGAAAAGAATTGAGGACAGTTTTAGAGACCTCTGGGACAATATTAATTGCACCAACATTCGAAATATAGGGGTCCCGGAAGAAGAAGGGAAAAAGAAAGGGTCTGAGAAAATATTTGAAGAGATTATAGTTGAAAAGTTCCCTATAAGTTCCCTAAATAATCAATCAAGTCCAGGAAGCACTTGTATAGGAAGAGAGTCCTATACAGGATAAATCAAAGGAGAAACAAGCCATGACACATATTGATCAAACTGTCAAAAATTAAATGAAGAGAAAAAGTATTAAAAGCAGCAAAGAAAAAACAACAAATAACATACAAGGGAATCCCCATAAGGTTAACAGCGGATATTTCAGCAGAAACTCTGCAAGCCAGAAGGGAGTGGCAAGACATATTTAAGTGATGAAAGGGAAAAACCTACAACCAAGATTACTCTACACAGCAAGGATCTCATTCAGATTCTACAGAGAAATTAAAATCTTTACAGACAAACAAAAGCTAAGAGAGGGCTTTCCTAGTGACACAGTGGTTGAAAGTCTGCCTGCCGATGCAGGGCACATGGGTTCGTGTCCCGGTCCAGGAAGATCCCACATGCCGCAGAGCGGCTGGGCCCGTGAGCCATGGCTGCTGAGCCTGTGTGTCCAGAGCCTGTGCTCCGCAATGGGAGAGGCCACAAAAGTGAGAGTCCTACATACCACAAAAAAAAAAAAAAAAAAGAAAGAAAAAGGTAAGAGAATTCAGCACCACCAAACCAGGCTTACAACAAATGCTAAATGAACTTCTGTAGGCAGGAAACACAAAAGAAGGAAAAGACCTACAATAACAAACCCAAAACAATTAAGAAAATGGTAATAGGGACATACATATTGATAATTACCTTAAATGTAAATAGATTAAATGCTCACACCAAAAGACATAGACTGGCTGAATGGATACAAAAACAAGACCTGCATATATGCTGTCTACAAGAGATACACTTCAGACCTAAGGACACATACAGACTGAAATTGAGTGGATGGAAAAAGATATTCCATGCAAATGGAAACCAGAGTAGCAATACTCATATCAGATAAAATAGACTTTAAAATAAAAACTTAAAGAGACAAGGAAGGACACTACACAATGATCATTGGATCAATCCAAGAAGAAGATATAACAAGTGTAAATATAGATGCAGCCAACATAGGAGCACCTCAATGCATAAGGCAAATGCTAAAAGCCATAAAAGGGGAAATCGACAGTAACACAATCATAGTACGGGACTTTAACACCCCACTTTCACCAATGGACAGATCATCCAAAATGAAAATAAATAAGGAAACACAAGCTTTAAATGACACACTAGGTCAGAAGGACTTAATTGATATTTATAGGACATTCCATCCAAAAACAACAAAATACAATCTCTTTTCAAGTGCTCATGAAACATTCTCCAGGATAGATCATATCCTGGATCACAAATCAGGCCTTGGTAAACTTAAGAAAATGGAAATTGTATCAAGTATCTTTTCTGACCACAATGCTATGAGACTAGATATCAATTACAGGAAAAGATCTGTAAAAAATACAAACACATGGAGGCTAAACAATACACTACTTAATAACCAAGAGATCACTGAAGAAATCAAAGAGGAAATCAAAACATACCTAGAAACAAATGACAATGAAAACAAAATGACCCAAAACCTATGGGATGCAGCAAAAGCAGTTCTAAGAGGGACGTTTATAACAATACAATCTTACCTCAAGAAACAAGAAACATCTCAAATAAACAACCTAACCTTACACCTAAAGCAATTAGAGAAAGAGAAAAGAAAAAACAAACCCAAAGTTAGCAGAAAGTAAGAAATCATAAAGATCAGATCAGAAATAAATGAAAAAGAAATGATGGAAACAATAGCAAACATCAATAAAACTAAAAGCTGGTTCTTTGAGAAGATAAACAAAATTGATAAACCATTAGCCAGACCCATCAAGAAAAAAGGGAGAAGACTGATATCAATAGAATTAGAAATGAAAAAGAAGTAACAACTGACACTGCAGAAATACAAAGGATCATGAGAGATTACTACAAGCAACTATAAGTCAATAAAATGGACAACCTGGAAGAAATAGACAAATTCTTAGAAAAGCACAACCTTCCAAGACTGAACAAGGAAGAAATAGAAAATATAAACAGATGAATCACAAGCACTGAAATTGAGACTGTGATTAAAAATTTTCCAACATACAAAAGCCCAGGACCAGATGGCTTCACAGGTGAATTCTATCAAACATTTAGAGAAGAGCTAACACCTATCCTTCCCAGCCTCCTCCAAAATATAGCAGAGAGTGGAACACTCCCAAATTCATTCTATGAGGCCACATCACCAGATAAAGATGTCACAAAGAAAGACAACTACAGGTCGATATCACTGATGAACATAGATACAAAACTCCTCAGCAAAATATTAGCAAACAGAATCCAGCAGCACTTTAAAAGGATCATACAGGGCTTCCCTGGTGGAGCAGTGGCTGAGAGTCCTCCTGCCAATGCAGGGGACATGGGTTCGTGCCCTGGTCCGGGGAGATCCCACATGCATTTGGGGTTTATCTCAGGAATGCAAAGATTGTTCAATACATACAAATCAAACAATGTAACAAACCATATTAACAAACTGAAGGAGAAAAACCATATGATCATATCAATAGATGCAGAAAAAGCTTTTGACAAAATTCAACATCCATTTATGATAAAACCCTCCAGAATGTAGGCATGGAGGGAACTGAACTCAACGTAATAAAGGCCATATATGACAAAACCACAGCCAACATTTTCTCAATGGTGAAAAACTGAAACCATTTCCTCTAAGATCAGGAGCAAGACAAGGTTGTCCATTCTCACCACTATTATTCAACATAGTTTTGGAACTTTTAGCCACAATAATCAAAGAAGAAAAAGACATAAAAAGAATCCAAACCGGAAAAGAAGTAAAGCTGTCACTATGCAGATGACATGATACTATACATAGAGAATCCCAAAGATGCTACCAGAAAACTACTAGAGCTAATGAATGAATTTGGTAAAGTAGCAGGACACAAAATTAATGCACAGAAATCTCTTGCATTCCTATAAACTAATGACGAAAAATCTGAAAGAGAAATTAAGGAAACTCTACCATTTACCACTGCAACCAAAAGAATAAAATACCTAGGAATAACCCCTCCCCCCCAAGGAGACAAAAGACCTGTACACAGAAAACTATAAGACACTGATGAAAGAAATTAAAGATGATATAAACAGATGGAGAGATATGCCATGTTCTTGGATTGGAAGAATCAACATTGTGAAAATGACTATACTACCCAAAGCATCTACAGATTCAATGCAATCCCTATGAAACTACCATGGGCATTTTCACAGAACTAGAACAAAAACTTTCACAATTTGTATGGAAACACAAAAGACTCCAAATCACCAAAGCAATCTTGAGAATGAAAAACAGAGCTGGAGGAATCAGGCTCCCTGACTTCAGACTATACTACAAAGCTACAGTAATGAAGACAGTGTGGTACTGGCACAAAAACAGAAAGATAGATCAATGGAACAGGATAGAAAGCCCAGAGATAAACCCATGTACATATGGTCACCTTATTTTTGAAAAGGAGGCAAGAATATACAGTGGAGAAATGAGAGCCTCTTCGATAAGTGGTGCTGGGAAAACTGGACAGCTACATGTAAAAGAGTGAAATTAGAACACACCTTAATACCATACACAAAAATAAACTCAAAATTCATTATAGACTGAAAAGTGAAGCCAGACACTATAAAACTCTTAGAGGAAAACATAGGCAGAACACCCTATGACATAAATCACAGCAAGATCTTTTTTGACCCAACTCCTAGATTAATGGAAATAAAAATAAATGAATGGGACATAATGAAACTTAAAACCTTTTGCACAACAAAGGAAACCATAAACAAGATGAAAAAACAACCCTCATAATGGGTAAAAATATTTGCAAATGACAAAGGATTAATCTCCAAAATTTACAAGCAGCCCATGCAGCTCCATATCAAAAAAACAAACAACCGAATCCAAAAAGGGGTAGAAGACCTAAATAGACATTTCTCCAAAGAAGATATACAGATTGCCAACAAACAAATGAAAGGATGCTCAGCAACACTAATCATTAGAGAAATGCAAATCTAAACTACAGTGAGGTATCACCTCACACCTGTCGGAATGACCATCTTCAAAGAATCTACAAACAGTAAATGCTGGAGAGGGTGTGGAGAAAACAGAACCCTCTTGTACTGTTGGTGAGAATATAAATTGGTACAGCCCCTATGGAGAACTGTATGGAGGTTCCTTAAAAAACTACAAATAGAACTACCATATGACCCAGCAATCCCACTAATGGGCATATACCCTGAGAAAACCATAATTCAAGGAGACATGTACCACCATGTGCATTGCAGCACTATTTACAATAGCCAGGACATGGAAGCAACCTAAGTGTCCATCAGCTGATGAATGGATAAAGAAAATGTTATACATATATACAATGGAATATTACTCAGCCATAAAAAGAAACAAATTTGAGTTATTCGTAGTGAGGTGGATGGACCTAGAGACTGTCATAGAGAGTGAAGTAAGTCAGAAAGAGAAAAATACCATATGCTAGTACATATTTATGGAATCTAAAAAAAAATGGTTCTGAAGGACCTATGGTCAGTACAGAAATAAAGATTCAGATGTAGAGAAAGGACTTGAGGACATGGCTAGGGGGAAGGGTAAGCTGGGACAAAGTGAGAGAGTGGCATGGATTTATATATACTATGGAATGTAAAATAGATAGCTAGTGAGAAGCAGCCACATAGCACAGGGAGATCAGCTCAGTGCTTTGTGACCACCTAGAGGGGTGGGATAGGGAGGGTGGGAGGGAGACACAAGAAGGAGAAGATATGGGAATATATGTATATGTATATGTATAGCAAATTCACTTTGTTATAAAGCAGAAACTAACACACCATTGTAAAGCAATGATACTCCAATGAAGATGTTAAAAAAATACTGCATGATTTCTGGAAGTTTTAATTGATAGTAATAATAAACAACTTTGGATTGTTGAAAAGAAAAATTCTGAATATCTGAACAAGCTGATAGAAACCAAATCAGAAAATTTGTTGCCCTGCTAAACTTGTGCTCTCTGAAGTTGTTTTGTGCACCACTTGTCATTTCATTTGACGTATTCTCAAATCTATGTTGGCTAATATGTAGATGGCTAATACTTATTAGCCACACCTATTAGGCAATAGCATAGGTTGGACTTTAGGATTGTCGATATGCAGCTACATTTTAGGGGGATGTTTTACAAAAACTGCTTTCATTTATTTAAATTGACTTTAGTTATAACTTATGAAAATAAAATGCATCCATTTTAAGTGTACAATTCAACAAATTTTGATAAATATATGCAATCACATAAACACCACTACAATCAAGATATAAAAAATGTCCAGTACCTCAGAAAGGTTCCTCATGTCCCTTTGAGGTCATTCCCACCCTCAGTCCCAGGTAACCACTGACGTGCTTTCTGTCACTACTGATCAGTTTCATTCCTTCTTGAATTTTACATAAGATCACACAGCACATACTCTTTTGCATCTGGCTTCCCTTGCTCAGCACAATGTTTTGTTCCCCTGTATATAATGTGTATTTTTTCTTCTGTCCATAGAAAGATTTTCAATTTATCTTTGCTTTTCAGAAGTTTGATTATAATGTGCATAGGCATAGTTTTGTTTGTACTTATCTTGCTTGGAGGTTTTCAGCTTTTTGAATCTGTAAATTTATCTTTTTGTCAAGTTTGGGTATTTGCGGGACATCATGTCTTCAAATATTTTTCTATCTTCCTCCATGAACTCAAATTTTACATGTTAAAACAAATTTTATGTCTTTGAGTCTCTGTTTATTTTTTATTCCTTTTTTCTCTTCATTTCCAGATTAAATACTCTTTCTTGTTATATCATCAAATTTACTGACATTTTTCTTTGCCATCTAGATTTTGCTCATCCAGGAGGCATTTTTTTCTTTCAGATATTGTATTTCCCACTTCTAAAACTTCCATTTTTAATATTTTCCATTTCTCAACTGAAATGTTCTATTGTTTTATTTATTATTATTATTTATTACAAGCATATTTTCTTATATCATTGAGCATTTATAACATCTGCTTTAAAATCTTTGTCTGATAATTCCAACACCTGGCTTATTTCAGAGGCAGTTTTTTCTTACTGATCTTTTCTACTAAAAGAATGATTCACATCTTCATGTTTCTTATGTTGAGTAATTCTGGATTGTATCCTAGACTTACACATTTAATGTTGTGGAGACTCTGGATTCTCTTACATTGCCCCATACAGTGTTGATTTGATTGTCTTCTCAGGTTGTTTTGGTTAAAGTCAAAGTGCACACTCTGTCTCTTGGGCAGCAGTTGTGATCTTAATTGTGTCCTTTTAGCTTTGCTGTGCTACTTGAAGTTGGACACACACAGGTGTGGTTCAGGTGTCATCCAGATATTTGAGAAGAGTTTATACACTAATTATTGGACTTTCCCTCCACAGGTGTCTCCCCCGGATCCCCACTATGTTTTCCTGTAACTGTGGTTGCCCTCATCTCTGTCTTCCATTTCTTCAAATCAAAATGATGGCAGATTTTCGTTCTAAGTTTTACTACCCCACATGTGCAGATTAGGGCCTCTCCTCAGGTAGGAAACAGTTAAAGTGGGAAACTCACTCATATGTATTGTAGGTATTAACCACACCTACAATACATATATTTTTAGATTTCATATTTGTTATATCAGGGTGAGTCAGTATAACAGGATCTTTCTGAGTTATCACTAGAAATGGAACCCACATTTATTTTTAATAATCAAATTATGGTAACTTCAGATGCCCCTGGCATATCTGGTGAAAACTGATTCACCTCAATGTATCCTTTGGCTATTATAAGAAGTCATAAAAGGGGTGCCTTAAACATGCCTACAAACCAGTGTATTGACCACCTTTGTCATGCAATTTTCACCCTCTTCCCCACTGTGTATGTTCACTGACTGCAAAGTCTTTTGGTGAAGTCTCACCATTGCCACTGGCTTCTGTGTTGCCCCTAAACAAGTTCTGAACAGAGGCAGAGACATGACCTTTTCTAGTTCTTTACTTAGAATCTAAAGTAGCTCCATTTGTGTCTGGAGTCTCACAATGCATCTCATTAAATCTGTTTTACCAGATTCCAGCATGATCTCTTTAACCAGATCTCATCTTTATTTCTAAAATATGGCAATCAAATATTAATAGAGTTCAGTATCTGAGGAATGTAAAACATGTCTTCACTCTAATAATAACTATAATTCATTAAATTATTTACTTTGCTCTAGGATCTATTTGATATAGTTAGAGAGTAATACTTCAGGACTTGATCTCTTAAGCCAGATTGCTTGGGTTAATGCCATTACTTTGAGTAAGGTGCTGAATCTCTCTGTGCTTCAGTTACTCATCTAGAAAAATGAGAAAAAATTGATCAACTTTATAGTGCTATGAGGGTTAAACGAGTTAATACACTCAATGTACACAGAATTGTGCCTGGTACATAGTCATCACTTAATAAATATTAGCTATTACTGTAGTTATATTGAACAGTCCTTTAAGATAGATTTTCTTTTCTTTTTTATATTTTATAAATGAGAAAACTGAGATAATAAATGTCTGAATTACTTGCCCGAGTTCACTTAGCTTTGAAGAAATAAAACTAGGATTTTGAGTCATGCATGCTGGATCCAGAACCCATGTATTTAACTATTATTTTCTTTTATATGCAGTCCATGTAGCTGGTTGGAGGACAAACATGCTGTTCTCAAGAATCTCCTCATAGCCTCAAAGTTCACACATTATTAACTGATATGAATAGACACTGGGAAAAGGGGGAAGGAGATTTTATATGGCTTTTGCTCAGCCAACTAAAATTGTCTTGTAACTCCTATGATTAATTGTACTAAAAAATCTATTATATATTTTGAAGATTTAAGGTTTGTTCTGAATCTTCAATTCTTTGGATTTTTGTTTGTGTGTTTGAATCTCAGAAAAGACATTGCTGCTGAATCATACAAATAATTACATAAATATCACCCGTGTAACTTTGATCTTATAATATTTTTTTAAATTTTATTATTATTTTTTTTATACAGCAGGTTCTTATTAGTCATCCATTTTATACACATCAGTGTATACATGTCAATCCCAATCTCCCAATTCATCACACCACTCCATCCCCGGGCCACATTCCACCCTTGATGTCCATACGTTTGTTCTCTACATCTGTGTCTCAATTTCTGCCTTGCAAACCAGTTCATCTGCACCATTTGTCTAGGTTCCACATATATCCGTTAATATATGATATTTGTTCTTCTCTTTCTGACTTACTTCACTCTGTATGACAGTCTCTAGATTCATCCATGTCTCCACAAATGACCCATTTTCGTTCCTTTTAATGCCTGAGTAATATTCCATTGTATATATGTACAACATCTCTTTATCCATTCATCTGTCATTGGGCATTTAGGCTGTTCCCATGACCTGGTTATTGTAAATAGTGCTGCAATGAACATTAGGGTGCATGTGTCTTTTTGAATTATGGTTTTCTCAGGGTATATGCCCAGTAGTGGGATTGCTGGGTCATATGGTAATTCTATTTTTAGTTTTTTAAGGAACCTCCATACTGTTCTCCACAGTGGCTGTATCAATATAGATCCCCACCAACAGTGAAAGAGGGTTCCCTTTTCTCCACACCTTCTCCAGCATTTGTTGTTTGTAGATTTTCTGATGATGCCCATTCTAACTGGTGTAAGGTGATACCTCACTGTAGTTTTGATTTGCATTTCTCTAATAATAGGTGATGCTGAGCAGCTTTTCATGTGCTTCTTGGCCATCTGTATGTTTTCTTTGTTTCTTAGGTTTTCTGACCTTTTTTTTTTTAAACATCTTTATTGGGTATAATTGCTTTACAATGGTGTGCTAGTTTCCGCTTTATAACAGAGTGAATCAGCTAACCATTTTTGAATTGGGTTCTTGTTTTTTTTTTTTTAAATTGAGCTGCATGGGCTGTTCATATATTTTGGAGATTAATCCTTGGTCTGTTGATTCTTTTGCAAATACTTTCTCCCATTCTGAGGGTTGTCTTTTCATCTTCTTTGTAGTTTCCTTTGCTGTGCAAAAGCTTTTAAGTTTCATTAGGTCCCATTTGTTTATTTTTGTTATTATTTCCATTACTCTAGGAGGTGGATCAAAAAAAAATCTTGCTGTGAGGTATGTCAGAGTGTTCTTCCTACGTTTTCCTCTAAGAGTTTTATAGTGTCCAGTCTTACATTTAGGTCTGTAATCCATTTTGAGTTTATTTTTGTGTACGGTGTTAGGGAGTGTTCTAAGTTCATTCTTTAACATGTAGCTGTCTGGTTTTACCAGCACCATTTATTGAAGAGACTGTGTTTTCTCCATTGTACATCCTTGCCTCCTTTGTCATAGATTAGTTGACCATAGGTGCATGGGTTAAGCTCTAGCATTCTATCCTGTTCCATTGATCTATATTTCTGTTTTTGTGCCAGTACCATATTGTGTTGATTATTGTAGCTTTGTAGTATAGTCTGAAGTCAGGCAGTCTGATTCCTCCAGCTCCATTTCTTTTCCCTCAAGACTGCTTTGGCTATTCGGGGTCTTTTCTGTCTCTATACAAATTTTAAGATTTTTTGTTCTAGTTCTGTAAAAAATGCCATTGGTAATTTGATAGGGTTTGCATTGAATTGGTAGATTGCTTTCGGTAGTATAGTCATTTTCACAATGTTGATTCTTCCAACCCAAGAATATGGTATATCTCTCCATCTGTTGGTATCATCTTTAATTTCTTTCATCAGTGTCTTATAGTGTTCTGCATACAGGTCTTTTGTAACCTGAGGTAGATTTACTCCTAGGTATTTTATTCTTTGTGTTGCAGTGGTAAATGGTACTGTTTCCTTAATTTTTCTTTCAGATTTTTCATCATTAGTGTACAGGAATGCAAGAGATTTCTGTGCATTAATTTTGTATCCTGCAACTTTACCATATTCATTTATTAGCTCTAGTAGTTTTCTAGTGGTCTCTTTAGGGTTCTCTATGTATAGTATGTCATCTGCAAACAGTGACAGTTTTACTTCTTCTTTTCCAATTTGTATTCCTTTCATTTCTTTTTCTTCTCTGATTACTATGACTTGGACTTCCAAATCTATGTTGAATAAAAGTGGTGAGAGTCAACATCCTTGCCTTCTCCCTGATTTTAGAGGAAATGCTTTTAGTTTTTCACCACTGAGAATGATGTTTGCTGTGGGCTTGTATATAGCCTTCATTATGTTGAGGTAGGTTCCCTCTATGCTCACTTTCTGGAGAGTTTTTATTATAAATGGGTGTTGAATTTTGTCAAAAGCTTTTTCTTCATATGTTGAGATGATCATATGGTTTTCCTTCTTCAATTTGTTAATATGGTGTATCACATTGAGTGATTTGCATATGTTGAAGGATCCTTGTATCCCTGGGATAAATCCCACTTGATCATGGTATATGATCCTTTTAATGTGTTGTTGGATTGTGTTTGCTAGTATTTTGTTGAGGATTTTTGTATCTATATTCATCAGTGATATTGCTCTGTAATATTCTTTTTTTTTGTTGTATCTTTGTCTGGTTTTGGTATCAGGGTGATGATGACCTCATAGAAGGAGTTTGGGAGTGTTCCTTCCTACTGCAATTTTTTGGAAGAGTTGAGAAGGCTGGTTGTTAGCTCTTCTCTAAATGTCTGACAGAATTCACCTGTGAAGCAATCTGGTCCTGGACTTTTGTTTGTTGGAAGATTTTAAATCACATTTTCAATTTCATTACTTGTGGTTGGTCTGTTCATATTTTCTATTTCTTCCTGGTTCAGTCTTGGAAGGTTGTACCTTTCTAAGAATTTGTCCATTTCTTCCAAGATGTCCATTTTATTGGCATAGAGTTGCTTGTAGTAGTCTCTTAGGATGCTTTGTATTTCTGCAGTGTCTGTTGTAACTTCTCCTTTTTCATTTCTAACTTTATTGATTTGAGCCCTTTCTCTCTTTTTCTTGATGAGCCTGGCTAATGGTTTAACAATTTTGTTCATCTTCTCAAAGAACCCGCTTTTAGTTTTATTGATCTTTGTTATTGTTTTCTTTGTTTCTATTTCATTTATTTCTGCTCTAATCTTTAAGATTTCTTTCTTTCTGCTAACATTGGGTTTTTCTTGTTCTTCTTTCTCTAGTTCCTTTAGGTGTAAGCTTAGATAGTTTATTTGAGAGTTTTCTTGTTTCTTGAGGTAGGCTTCTATAGCTAGAAACTTCCCTCTTAGAACTGCTTTTGCTGCATCACATAGGTTTTGGATCATTGTGTTTTCACTAACATTCGTTTCTAGGTATGTTTTGATTTCCTCTTTGATTTCTTCAGTGATCACTTTGTTATTTAGTATCATATTGTTTAGCCTCCCTGTGTTTGTTCCCTGTAATTCATTTCTATTCTCATAGTGTTGTGGCCAGAAAAGATGCTTGATATGATTTCAATTTTCTTAAATTTACTGAGGCTTGATTTGTGACCCAAGATGTGATCTATCCTGGAGAATGTTCCATGCGCACTTGAGAAGTGTAATCTGCTGTTTTGGGATGCAATGTCCTATAAATATCAATTAAACCTATCTGGCCTAATGTGGCATTTAAAGCTTCTGTTTCCTTATTAATTTTCTGTTTTGGTTATCTCTCCATTGCTGTAAGTGAAGTGTTAAAGTCCCCCACTATTATTGTGTTACTCTCGATTTCCTCTTTTATAGCTGTTGGCATTTGCCTTATGTATTGAGGTGCTCCTATGTTGGCTGCATCTATATTTACAGCTGTTATATCTTCTTCTTGGATTGATCCATTGATCATTTGTAGTGTCCTTCCTTATCTCTTGTAACATTCTGTATTTTAAAGTCTATTGTATCTGATATGAGTATTGCTACTCCAGCTTTCTTTTGATTTCCATTTGCCTGGAATATCTTTTTCCATCCCCTCACTTTCAGTCTGAATGTGTCCCTAGGTCTGAAGTGGGTCTCTTGTAGACAGCATATATGGGTCTTGTTTTTGTATCCATTCAGCAAACTTGTGTCTTTTGGTTGTAGCATTTAATCCATTCACATTTAAGGTAATTATCGATACGTATGTTCCTCTTACCATTTTTTAAATTGTTTTGGGTTTGTTTTTGAGGTCCTTTTCTTCTCTTGTGTTTCCCACTTAGAGAAGTTCCTTTAGCGTTTGTTGTAAAGCTGGTTTGTTGGTGCTGAATTCTCTTTGCTTTTGCTTTTCTGTAAAGCTTTTGATTTCTCCATCGAATCTGAATGAGATCCTTGCTGGGTAGAGTAATCTTGGTTGTAAGTTCTTCCCTTTCATCATTTTAAGTATATCATGCCACTCCCTTCTGGCTTGTAGAGTTTCTGCTGAGAAATCAGCTGTTAACTTTATGGGAGTTCCCTCGTATGTTATTTGTCATTTTTTCCCTTGCTGCTTTCAATAATTCTTCTTTGTCTTTAATTTTTGCCAATTTGATTACTATGTATCTCAGCATGTTTCTCCTTGGGTCTATCTTGTATGGGGCTCTCTGAACTTCCTGAGCTTGCGTGGCTTTTTCTTTTCCCATGTTAGTGAAGTTTCGACTATCATCTCTTCAAATATTTTCTCAGGTCCTTTCTCTCTCTTCTCCTTCTGGAACCCCTATAATGTGGATGTTGTTTTGTTTAATGTTGTCTCCGAGGTCTCTTAGGCTATCTTCATGTCTTTTCATTCTTTTTTCTTTATTCTCTTCCACAGCTGTGAATTCCACCATTCTGTCTTCCAGGCCACTTATCCATTCTTCTGCCTCAGTTATTCTTCTATTGATTCCTTCTAGTGTAGTTTTCATTTCATTTATTGTGTTGTTCATCTCTGTTTTTTTGTTCTTTAATTCTTCTATATCTTTGTTAAATATTTATTGCATCTTCTCGTTCTTTGCCTCCATTCTTCTTCCGAAATCCTGGATCACCTTCACCATCATTATTCTGAATTCTTTTTCTGGAAGGTTTCCTATCTCCACTTCATTTAGTTGTGTTTCTGGCGTTTTATCTTGTTCCTCCATCTGGTACCTAGCCCTCTGCCTTTTCATCTTGTCTATCTTTCTGTGAATGTGGTTTTTGTTGCACAGGCTGCAGGATTTTATAACATAGTATTATATGGTTTTCATAATAACTCTACTCAGATGCTGAACTCTATTGATTTTTGATACCAGTATAAGTAAATATTATAGTTACATACAACTTTAAGTAGTAGTAAAAACAAATATTTTCATTTGTTTTGCTCCCATGAATTTTATCTTTTTATTGAAAGATTCAAGCTACTGTTATAAATATTAGAGAATAATATGTGTAATAGAATATATAAGAGAATGTATAACAAAATATATAATAAAAAAAGGACATTGAGGGTTTCTAATTCTATCTCCCATGAAATTTTGCATGAGAATCCTTTCTGTAATATCATAGGTATATAACCATCCAGACATTACATTCAATTACTCTGTATTAGAAAGTATTGGTTTTTATAATACTCTTTCTATATTGAGCTAGAAATTCCCTTCCTAACTTTCACTATTTAGCCTTAAGTCTAGCTGCAAGAAAACATGAAAATGAAGTCTCCCTTTCTTGTTACAGCTATTTAAACTTTAAAATAATTATCCTTTCTGTATGAAGTTACATTCAGGCCTTTCTTAACACATAATAATTTTTTTACATAAGAACTCGTTCTTGTCTATTTCCTTTTTAAAAGGCTGTGATTAGAATTTAACACAATACAATGTGTGTGATCATATTAGTGCAGAGTCCACTGAACTGTCACCTCTCCTAATCTGGAAACTCTATTTGAATTAATGCAGTTTCTGATAGCCTTTTCTTTCTTTTTTTTTTTTTTTTACTTGTACCACTAATCTTGCTGGCTCACAGAATATTATTAAAGTTCTCTTATTGATTTAAATATTATTTAAATATGACATCAATCTATAAAGACAGACTACTGCTTTCTAGGAGCAAATCTATTTAAAGCAATATACACATATATTACAGTTTTTTAAACACATAATCACTTATATGCAAGTCATAGGAACTTATGCTACCAGTGAAGACTGAATAACAGATATCTAATCTGGGTTTAGTTTTACCATAATTGTTGTACATATCCCAATTTTTGTGGTATTATTATATATGGCTCTGCTAATATAAATGTCAGTGTCTCAGATGCTATTTTCCCCTGAACTTATCTTCCAAATTAGATGTCCTAATTTAGATGAGACACCAGTCATATTTGTTCTCTTGTCAATGTTCTCTCTATCAGCGAAGCTGACCCCTAACTTTCCTTCAACAGAGGATAATACCAGACTAAGTAAATAAATTTATGCCACATTAACTTCTAGTTGGGTTTTCCTAAACTGTCGGCAGTCATGTGATGAGCTCATTCTCAGGATGTTAGATGGGGCATCAGCATATTAAGTCCATATGCCTCAGCATAAAGTTGAATCATTTTTGCCAGACATTTGAGAAGAGTTCCCTATCTCTACTGTGTGTGTTATTTACCTTCTGTTGTCCCCTAAAGTGAATGTAGTATTCTAGGTTGAGGTCCTTGAATTGTGACCCTCCCCCACCACATAAACACACATGCATACACTTCCCATCACACAATCATGTAGGCTGGCGTCCTGATTTTTTTCATTATATGCTTTATCTGAGATATCTTCCCATCTTCTCTCCTCCATCTGTCTTCTATCTATGCCTCTTGTCCTGCTTATCATGTCCCAGTCCTTTTGGGAAGAATCTCATAACAAGTCTGACCTAAGTTTCTTAAAACCTGAGGGACCTAGTTCTCTGGAATAAAAGCAAAGGAAATAACTTCTTAGAAGAAATAGCACAAATAAAGGTGCTCCATGTCCTTTTTACTCCTCCCTCTAACTTAAAAGAAATGCAGAGGGAATCAGTTAAGAAGGCCACTCCACAGGGGAATTAGGGAGTGAGATATCCTAATTGTCTATCACTGCAACTGACGACACAACAGTGACAACAAACACAGTGCTTGACACATTATAGCCAGACACATCAGGAGTATCTCATCAACACTTGGAGAATACATCTTTAGGAAAATGGGTGAAATGGAAATTGGTGAAATGTATCTCATAATTGCACTGCCCAACTTGACCTATAAGGAAGGGCTTGGACTCAGGCAGTTAGAGGCAATTCAACTAGTACAGGCACAGCAATTGAATAACTAGTTCATTAAAAAAATTATCTTGCATCCCAAATGGACATACAGGGTTGGAGCAGCCAGAAGAAATACCTGCTAAACTATTTTTCATGTCTTGAAATGTGATATAATGGTAAAAATACTGAATGCTTTACAACTTGGATGTTTTGCACAGGGAATGAAAGTGTCAAAGGGGTATGGAAGATTATCTTCTAATACATGAAAAAGGAACAGAACATTTTACACACAGTCTTAAAAGTAGAAAGACAGAAGGACGAGGGGATGATAGCAGAAGAGTAAGATGCGGAGATCAACTTCCTACCCACAGATACACAAGAAATACATCTATACGTGGAACAACTCATACAGAACACCAACTGAACGCTGGCAGAAGGCCTCAGACCTCTGAAAAGGCAAGAAACTCCCCTACATACCTGGGTAGGGCTAAAGAAAAAAGAATAAACAGAGACAAAAGGATAGGGATGGGACCTGCACCAGTGGGAGGCAGCTGTGAAGGAGGAAAGGTTTCCACATACTGGAAGCAACTTCATGGCTGGAGACTGCGGGTGGTGGAGAGGGGGAGCTTCAGAGCCGCGGAGGACAGCACAGCAACAGGGGTGCAGAGGGCAAAGCGGAGAGATTCCCACACGGAGGATTGGTGCCACCCAGCGCTCACCAGCCCGAGAGGCTTGTCTGCTCACCTGCCAAGGTGGACGGGGCTGGGAGCTGAGGCTAGGGCTTCGGTCAGAGTGCAGGGAGAGGACTGGGGTTGGCAGTGTGAACACAGCCTGAAGGGGGTTAGTGCACCATGGCTAGCCAGGAGGGAGTCCAGGGAAACGTCTGGACCTGCCGAAGAGGCAAGAGACTTTTTCTTCCCTCTTTGTTTCCTGGTGTGAGAGGAGAGGGGATTAAGAGCACTGCTTAAAGGAGCTCCAGAGATGGGCGCGAGCCACAGGTAAAAGCGCAGACCCCAGAGACAGGCATGAGACTCTAAGGCTGCTGCTGCTGCCAACAAGAAGCCTGTGTGCGAGCACAGGTCACTATCCACGTCCCCCTTCCGGGGAGCCTGTGTAGCCCACCACTGCCAGGGTTCTGGGATCCAGGGACAACTTCCCCGGGAGAACGCAGCACGGTGCGCCTCAGGCTGGTGCAACATCATGCTGGCCTCTGCTGCCGCAGGCTTGCCACGCACTCTGTACCCCTCCCTCCCGCTGGCCTGAGTGTGCCAGAGGCCCCGAAGCAGCTGCTCCTTTAACCCATTCCTGTCTGAGAAAAGAAGAGACGCCCTCCGGCGACCTACATGCAGAGGCGGGGCCAAATCCAAAGATGAGCCCTGGGAGCTGTGAGAACAAAGAAGAGAAAGAGAAATCTCTCCCAGCAGCCTCAGAAGCAGCGGATTAAAGCTCGACAATCAGCTTGATGTACCCTGAATCTGTGGAATACATGAATAGACAATGGATCATCCCAAATTGAGGAGGTGGACTTTGAGAGCAAGATTTATTATTTGTATCCCTTTTCCTCTTTTTGTGAGTGTGTATGTGTATGATTCTGTGTGAGATTTTGTCTGTGTAGCTTTGCTTCCACCATTTGTCCTAGGGTTCTATCCATCCATTTTTTTTGTTTGTTTGTTTGGTTTGGTTTTTCTTTTTTTTTTCTTATTTTTCTTAATACTTATTTTTTATTTTAATTATTTTATTTTATCTTACTTTATTTTATTTTGTTTTATCTTCTTTCTTCCTTCCTTCCTTCATCCTTCCTTGCTTCCTTCCATCCTTCTTTCCTTCCAGCCTCTCTCCCTCCCTCCCTCCTTCCATTCTTTCTTTCTTTCTTTATACTTTTCCTCCCTTTTATTCTGAGCTGTGTGGATGAAAGGCTCTTGGTGCTGCAACCAGGAGTCAGTGCTTGCCTCTGAGGTGGAAGAGCCAACGTCAGGACACTGGTCCACAAGAGACCTCCCAGCTCCATATAATATCAAATGGCGAAAATCTCCAGAGATCTCCACCTCAACACCAGCACCCAGCTTCACTCAACGACCAGCAAGCTACAATGCAGGACACCCTATGCCAAACAACTAGCAAGACAGGAACACAACCCCACCCACTAGCAGAGAGGCTGCCCAAAATCATAATAAGTCTACAGACACCCCAAAACACACCACCAGACGTGGACCTGCCCACCAGAAAGACAAAATCCAGCCTCATCCACCAGACCACAGGCACTAGTCCGCTCCACCAGGAAGACTACACAACCCACTGAAACAACTTTAGCCAGTGGGGACAGACACCCAAAACAAGGGGAACTATGAACCTGCAGCCTGAAAAATGGAGACTCCAAACACAGTAAGATAAGCAAAATGAGAAGACAGAAAAACACACAGCAGATGAAGGAGCAAGATAAAAACCCACCAGACCTAACAAATGAAGAGGAAATAGGCAGTCTACCTGAAAAATAATTCAGAGTAATGATAGTAAAGATGATCCAAAATCGTGGAAATGGAATAGACAAAATGACTGGGATCCAGGGACAACTTCCCCGGGAGAACGCAGCACGGTGCGCCTCAGGCTGGTGCAACATCATGCTGGCCTCTGCTGCCGCAGGCTTGCCACGCACTCTGTACCCCTCCCTCCCGCTGGCCTGAGTGTGCCAGAGGCCCCGAAGCAGCTGCTCCTTTAACCCATTCCTGTCTGAGAAAAGAAGAGACGCCCTCCGGCGACCTACATGCAGAGGCGGGGCCAAATCCAAAGATGAGCCCTGGGAGCTGTGAGAACAAAGAAGAGAAAGAGAAATCTCTCCCAGCAGCCTCAGAAGCAGCGGATTAAAGCTCGACAATCAGCTTGATGTACCCTGAATCTGTGGAATACATGAATAGACAATGGATCATCCCAAATTGAGGAGGTGGACTTTGAGAGCAAGATTTATTATTTGTATCCCTTTTCCTCTTTTTGTGAGTGTGTATGTGTATGATTCTGTGTGAGATTTTGTCTGTGTAGCTTTGCTTCCACCATTTGTCCTAGGGTTCTATCCATCCATTTTTTTTGTTTGTTTGTTTGGTTTGGTTTTTCTTTTTTTTTTCTTATTTTTCTTAATACTTATTTTTTATTTTAATTATTTTATTTTATCTTACTTTATTTTATTTTGTTTTATCTTCTTTCTTCCTTCCTTCCTTCATCCTTCCTTGCTTCCTTCCATCCTTCTTTCCTTCCAGCCTCTCTCCCTCCCTCCCTCCTTCCATTCTTTCTTTCTTTCTTTATACTTTTCCTCCCTTTTATTCTGAGCTGTGTGGATGAAAGGCTCTTGGTGCTGCAACCAGGAGTCAGTGCTTGCCTCTGAGGTGGAAGAGCCAACGTCAGGACACTGGTCCACAAGAGACCTCCCAGCTCCATATAATATCAAATGGCGAAAATCTCCAGAGATCTCCACCTCAACACCAGCACCCAGCTTCACTCAACGACCAGCAAGCTACAATGCAGGACACCCTATGCCAAACAACTAGCAAGACAGGAACACAACCCCACCCACTAGCAGAGAGGCTGCCCAAAATCATAATAAGTCTACAGACACCCCAAAACACACCACCAGACGTGGACCTGCCCACCAGAAAGACAAAATCCAGCCTCATCCACCAGACCACAGGCACTAGTCCGCTCCACCAGGAAGACTACACAACCCACTGAAACAACTTTAGCCAGTGGGGACAGACACCCAAAACAAGGGGAACTATGAACCTGCAGCCTGAAAAATGGAGACTCCAAACACAGTAAGATAAGCAAAATGAGAAGACAGAAAAACACACAGCAGATGAAGGAGCAAGATAAAAACCCACCAGACCTAACAAATGAAGAGGAAATAGGCAGTCTACCTGAAAAATAATTCAGAGTAATGATAGTAAAGATGATCCAAAATCGTGGAAATGGAATAGACAAAATGAAAGAGACATTTAACAAGGACCTAGAATAACTAAAGATGAAACAAGCAGCAATAAACAACACAATAAATAAAAATAACAATACTCTAGATGGGATCAATAACAGAATAACTGAGGCAGAAGAATGGATAAGTGACCTGGAAGGTAAAATAGTGGAAATAACTACTGCAGAGCTGAATAAAGAAAAAAGAATGAAAAGAACTGAGGACAGTCTCAGAGACTTCTGCGGCAACATTAAATGCACCAACATTCGAATTAAAGGGGTTCCAGGAAAAAAAGAGAAAAAGAAAGGGACTGAGAAAATATTTGAAGAGATTATAGTTGAAAACTTCCCTAATATGGGAAAGGAAATAGTTAATCAAGTCCAGGAAGCACAGAGAGTCCTATATAGGATAAATCTAAGGAGAAATACTCCAAGACACATATTAAGCAAACTGTCAAAAAATAAATACAAAGAAAACATATTAAAAGCAGCAAGGGAAAAACAACAAATAACACACAAGGGAATCCCCATAAGGTTAACAGCTGATCTTTCAGCAGAAATTCTGCAAGCCAGAAGGGACAGGCAGGACATATTTAAAGTGATGAAGGAGAAAAATCTGCAACCAAGATTACTATACCCAGGAAGGATCTCATTCAGATTTGATGGAGAAATTAAAACCTTTACAGACAAGCAAAAGCTGAGATAGTTCAGCACCAACAATCCAGCTTTACACAATTGCTAAAGGAACTTCTCTAGGCAAGAAACACAAGAGAAGGAAAAGAGCTACAATAACAAACCCAAAACAATTAAGAAAATGGGAACGGGAACGTACATATTGATAATTACCTTAAATGCAAATGCATTAAATGTTCCCACCAAAAGACACAGACTGGCTGAATGGATACAAAAACAAGACCCATATATATGTTGTCTACAAGAGACCCACTTCAGACCTAGAGATTATATTAAACAAGATGGAATTGACTGATATGTATATGGCATTTGAACCAAAAACAACAGAATACACATTTTTCTCAAGTGCTCATGGAACATTCTCCAGGATAGATCATATCTTGGGTCACAAATCAAGTGTTAGTAAATTTAACAAAATTGAAATTGTATCCAGTATCTTTTCCGAGCACAACACTATGAGACTAGATAGCAATTACAGGAAAAGATCTGCAGAAAATACAAACACATGGAGGCTAAACAATACACTACTTAATAACGAAGTGATCACTGAAGAAAAAAGAGGAAATCAAAAAATAACTAGAAACAAAAGACAATGGAGACACGATGACCCAAAACCTATGGGATGCAGCAAAAGCAGTTCTAAGAGGGAAGTTTATAGCAATACAATCCTACCTGAAGAAACAGGAAACATCTCGAATAAACCACCTAACTTTGCACCTAAAGCAATTATAGAAAGAAGAACAAAAACACCCCCAAATTTAGCAGAAGGAAAGAAATCGTAAAAATCAGATCAGAAGTGAATGAAAAAGAAATGAAGGAAACGATAGCAAACATCAATAAAACTAAAAGCTGGTTTGCTGAGAAGATAAACATAATTGATAAACCATTAGCCAGACTCATCAATAAAAAAAGGGAGGAGGGCTTCCCTGGTGGCGCAGTGGTTGGG
>NW_020174560.1:571309-699699 GCF_003031525.2 Neophocaena asiaeorientalis asiaeorientalis
AAAACAGGCTAATTCTATCAAACATTTAGAGAAGAGCTAACACCTATCCTTCTCAAACTCTTCCAAAGTATAGCAGAGGGAGGAACACTCCCAAACTCATTCAATGAGGCCACCATCACCTTGATAACAAAACCAGATAAGGATGTCACAAAGAAAGAAAATTACAGGACAATAACCCTGGTGAACATAGATGCAAAATCCTCAATAAAATACTAGAAAACAGAATCTAACAGCACATTAAAAGGATCATACACCATGACAATGTGATATCATCTCACACCAGTCAGAGTGGCCATCATCAAAAAATCTAGAAACAATAAATGCTGGAGAGGGTGTGGAGAAAAGGGAACACTCTTGCACTGCTGGTGGGAATGTGAATTGGTACAGCCACCATGGAGAACAGTATGGAGCTTCCTTAAAAAAAACTACAAATAGAACTACCATATGTCCCAGCAATCCCACTACTGGGCATATAACCTGAGAAGTATAACTGATTTACTTTGTTATAATGCAGAAACTAACACATCATTGTAAAGCAATTATACTCCAGTAACGATGTAAAAAAAAAGAAAAGTAGAAAGACAGTGACTATAAGGCACATAAAGACTTTGATTCATTACAAAAAGAATCTTTGTAAAACAAAGCAATTTCCAACGGGAATGTCCTGGACAGACCTTAAAAAGAGATGACAGTTGGACTAGTGAGATAATTCATAAGGTACATTGTATTTTTGAAATTCAATGATTTATGAGTCTTTGAGATTTCTTGCTGGAGTGAAGGAATTAGAGGCATCCCACTGTTAGCAGGAGTATTATTTAGGCTACCACCATCAGAATCATCTTAAACAATTACTTAAAATGCAGATTTCTACCAAGGACCTACTGTATAGCACAGGGAGCTATACTCAGTATCTTGTAAGAACGTATAATGGAAAAGAATCTGAAAAAGAATATATATATATATGTATATATATAAATATATATGTGTGTGTGTGTGTGTTTATATATATAAATGTATAACTGAATCACTTTTGCTGTACACCTGAAACTAACACCACATTGTAAATCAACTATACTTCAATAAAAATGTTAAAGACTTCCCTGCTGGTGCAGTGGTTAAGAACCTACCTGCCAATGCAGGGGACACGGGTTCAATTCCTGGTCTGGGAAGATCCCACATGCCCCGGAGCAACTAAGACCATGCGCCACAACTACTGAGCCCATGTGCTGCAACTATTGAAGCCTGCATGCCTACAGCCTGTGCTCCACAACAAGAGAAGCCAGGGCAATGAGAATACCATGCACTGCAAGGAAGATCAGCCCCCGCTCGCCACAGCTTGAGAAAGCCCACACACAGCAACAAAGACCCAACACAGCCAAAAATTAAATAAATAAATAATTAATTAAAATTAAAATGTAAAAAAAATAATTCTGGTACTCTTGGTTCTTATTCATACTTTTCTTTAAAATCATAATAGATATAATTTTAAAAGTTTTAAGTAGAAAAAATGAAATGAAACAAAATGCAGATTTCTGAGCTCAACCCAAGGGATGCTATCCAGGCTCTCTTGAGAAGGAACCTTGAAATCAGCATTTTATAAAGTCCCAGGCAATTCTAATGCCCATTAAAGTTACAGAACTTTCCATTTAATGTTTGCCAATTTAAGTAAGCATCAGGAGCCATGGGTTGGTTCTAACAGGGCATTATCCATCCTTAGTTACTGACATCATTCCTTTGTTCTTCAGGTTCTCTGGCCTTTTGTACTTCAAAGGCGTGTGCTTAAGAGGAAGAGAAAATAAGTACAAAAGTCCTAGTGCTCCATAGGTAAGATAGTTTCTGTTGGATGCCATTCATTTTTTTCTGTTTTCAATATACATATAAAATAAGAAAATCTGTAAACAATAGTGCGACATGGAAAATAATACTTTTTGCTAAAAGTGCATATTATGAAAGCCTCCCAAATGCTATTAATATCTGTGGCTATCTTATAAAATATTCACAGTGTCTATAACTCTGGATAGCAAGTGCCTAGAAACATCAAAAGAACCTTCATAGTAATTCTCAAGCAAAAAGATATTTAGCTGTCTCTCCATTTTGACAAGGAGCCCAGGGATACCTATAAAAAACCACTGGATGTGGGCTCACGTCAAATTTAAAACTTCTTGAAGCTTCTATCAGAGACCCTGCCACCTCTTTTCCTAACTCCCTGTTTGAATCAAGGGTCCCTGTATTGAGTCCCAGCTACCTAGAAATGAAGACCTCCTATATATTCAGACATCCATCCCCACTCTTATGAATATAGCAATCCATGCAAGCCATGATCAGTCTTTGTCTCAAGGCTTTAAAACCCTTCCTTGGGTCCCTGCTTCCCTTTCCCTTTGATCCAGCATCAGACGAGCTGTCATGTCAAGGAAGTGAATCCATGCTACCAAATGACTAAAGGTCATCTATACTTCACTCTTATAGGAAAGGTACCCACATGCTACCGTGACAGATCAGTGAAACCTCAAATTGCACAAAGTCATGGATTACAAATTCAGTATACAGATAAAGCACATTATCCTAACAGAAGTATCTTCTTGGCCATTATATTCAGGCCTGTAACTGGTGAAAGCTAGGGAGAAACAGTGTGACTCTATAGAAAGAGCAGTAAATTTAAAGCCAGGAAAAATGGACTTCAGACTCAATTCTGCCACACATTCACTGTGTGACCTTGGACAAATTTCTTCCTTTTTTGTGGCCTCACTGCCTTCGTCTGCAAAAATAAGATAGTAGAATTAGACAACCTCTATCATCCCTCCCAGATCTAAGCATTTATGGAGTTTGTTTCACTCTTTCATGTTTACCTTCCTTATGATTAAAGTATTTTCCCTTCAGGGAAAAGTGTCTATAAACATACAATATAAGTGAAAAGTCTGTTGCTTCCTAATTACAATGTCTAAAAGAGTCAAGATGGTGATGCCAATTTTTTCACAATTGTAGTTTTTTTCTATTTTTGGTAAAATGGGTGTTCATCTGACATCTGCATTGCTTTTAGCACTGAACAATGGTTAGAATTATGGTTCAGGACAAAGCTGTTTTGCTAGTCAGGGTTCTCCAGAGAAACAGAATCAATAGGATATATAGAGATAAACAGAAAGAGATTTATTATGAGGGATTGGTTCACACAATTATGGAGCCTGAGAAGTCCCATAATCTGCCATCTGCAAGCTGGAGGCCCAGGAAATCCAGTGGTGCAGTTCCAGTCCAAACCCTAAGGTGTGAGAACCAATGGTGTAAGTCCCAGTCCAAGTCTAAACCAAGAGCACTGATGTCTGAGGCCAGGTGAAAATGGATGTCCCAGCTCAAGCAAAGAGCAAGTTCACCTTTCCTCCACCTTTTTGTTCTATTCAGACCCTAACAGATTAGGTGATGCCCACCCCTATTGGTGAGGGTGATCTTCTTTACTAAGTCTACTGATGTAAATACTAATCTCTTCCTAAAACACTCTCACAGACACACCCAGAAATAATGCTTTACCAGCTATGCAGGCGCTCCTTAACCCAAGCAAGTTGACACAAAATTATTGCCCTTCCAAAATTCCAACTATGTTATCTTCCTTGATCTTTGCAATACAAATACAAACTAGCTATTTTGTTTTTTAGATGCAGAGAATGAGAGGTAGGGAAGTTAAAGGATTTGCTTCAAGTGACTCTGCCAATGCTTTGCAGAGTTGGAGTTTGAACATGGGTCTTATTCCAAAGCCTTCACTTTTTCCAAACTGCCTCTTCTACTTTGTCCAAATCCTTCCACTGGCTTGGGTTTTGTAATATTAAATAGCACCTCAAATAAGACAGCTAGTGCTTGGAGGTTAACAACATATGGTTGTAAAAAAGAGTTTTACCTTAGGTTGATATTTGTATGGCCTTAGTCTGATAAATATCAGTAATAATTAATCAAAATAATCACTGCCACAACATGAACAGTAACTCTCACCACCAGTAATGACTGAGCCCTAATTATGTGCTGGGAACTGTTCTGAACACCTTACACATATTGGCTCCTTTAAATAGAGCATTATGATATTTCCACTGGCTGTGGTGTTATAGACTGAACTGTGTCCTCCAAAATTCATATGTTGAACTTATAAACCTCCAAAACTGTAGAATGTCACTGTATTTGGAGACAGGGTTTTTATAGGGATAAATAAGGTTAAACAGGGTCATGTGGGTGGGCCATAATCCAGTAAAGCTGGTATCCTTATAAGAAGTGATGGAGATACGGGGGATGCATGCACACAGAGAAAATGTCATGTGAGGACAAAGCAAGAAGGTGGTCATCTACAAGCCAAGAAAAGAAGCCTCAGGAAAAACCAAATCTTCCAAACGAAACCTTGATCTTAGAATTCTAGCCTCCAGAACTGTGAGAAAACAAATTTCTGTTGTTTAAACTACCCATTCTGTGGCTGTAGAGCTGTTATGGCAGCTCTAGCAAACTAATAAACAAGTGAGACATAAATTTTGGTAAGGTTTTCTTGTACCTCTGAAACAGATTTAAAGCAGGAGAAACTAATGCAATTGAAAAATCAGTCATGCAATTCTAGTGCTACAGATCCTCCTGCTTTTTGGCAATGGCTATGGGATTGAGAGGTTTTTCTTTATCTACCCAAGACATACAGAGCTAATAACTATGACAATGCATCAAATAGGAGCCCACACCCATTGCCAATCAAGATCAGTACCTTATTAGAAAAACCCAACGTGTGAAATGGAAGACAGGGGCCTGACCAGAACACAGGTGTACCAATAGGAGAATAGGCAGGAGGGGTGCAGTAGTTCTCCAGTGTTCTTGCAGAAAAGTCCATTTTTCACTCACAAAGGATGAAATAAATCCTTATGAAATTAGTATAAACTCTAATGCAAGAGTAATTGAAACAGAGTAATTAGCAACAGTGGACTCGAACTGAAGGATCAGAAGTAGAATAAAGGGCTTCCCTTGTGGCGCAGTGGTTGAGAGTCCACCTGCTGATGCAGGGGACGCAAGTTCGTGCCCCGGTCTGGGAAGATCCCACATGCCGTGGAGCAGCTGGGCCCGTGAACCATGGCCGCTGAGCCTGCGCGTCCGGAGCCTGTGCTCCGCAACGGGAGAGGCCACAACAGTGGGAGGCCCGCGTACCAAAAAAAAAAATAAAATAAAAATGGAGTAACTGTGGTTCAGGCATCCAAAATGAAGCTGAGTGGCCATTGTGGATACGGTTTCAGACACATTCCAAAATTACTGAGAACTTGAATTTTCTCTGAACTGTATCAAACTCAAGGACACCACCAGGCCTTTTTCAAAACAATATCTGCTAACAGCTGCTAGCTGCAACCTTGTAGTCTCCAAGTCCTTGCCCCCACCATTTTCAACTACATAATTATTTCCGACCCCAACTGATCCTTTCTTAACAAGCACCCTTACTTCTTGCCAGCTCCAATCCTAATTCTTGACAAACCTAATTCTTGCATTTTTTTGCCTTTACAAACCTCCCCCATTTTTTAGTCCAGCAGAGCACAATTCAAGTGCTTCTTGGGTCTGTGTCTCCTGGGCTGCAATCCTAACAAACATCAAGTAAACACATTGTTTGCCTCAACCAGGTCTCTGTTGTTAGCATTCTTGGTTAACACCAGTGAAGAAAGGGTGCACAGTTTGTTCTCAAAAGGTCCCTGAAAGTGGTAATGAGAGGGATCACTCCTACTACCAACCCTTGAATTCTCTACCTCTCAGAGCACAACAGCACACAGTGGCTGTTGACTCAAATACCACATCTTAGAGAACAGCACTCCAACCCCACAAGGTGTTGCATTTAAGCATGTAAGTGTGCATTTAAGAGTTTTTCCAATTTTCTGTCAGGCTTGGAAGCTTCAGCGTGCTAAAGTGTATGGCAGGACTAGTGAATGACATGGCCATATGCCCACTACCATCCCTTCTTTGTTATTAAGCAGGTCAATTGCCCATAGAGGTATTATGTGAGATCCTATGCCAGTAAAACAGACATTGTCTGAGTCCTCAAATACATTGCAGATAGGAATAAATAACTTAACCCCAGACTATGCATCCATTTTGGTAAGGATAAATTGCTGTCACCTCCAGTTTGGAAGTGTTTCATTGCAATCAGATTGAAACCAAATGGCTCTTTAATGTCTCTTCAATGGATGGTATGATACTATGAGCTCAGACTCAATCAGCTCGATCAGTCTCTGAGAGGGAACTCAAGCTGTTTAGCCCATGAATAAACTATAGTCTACAAAACATAGCTACTCCATTCATGGGCTCACTGTGCAATCACTGGGTGACTAATATCCAGCTGATTGTTTGATGCCATGCCCAAAGTGCATCTTCTCTAATAGGTATTTACATGAGAAACAGATTCAGGTTGGGCCCATTTCCATAGGTTTATACACATGCTTCTTCCCCAGACTTCTCCATCTCTGAATTTTTAATCATGTTCCTCTAAGCCCCTGCCTAACCAATCAAGCCATTTACCATTGCCAGGGAGTCCATGCCTATACTTTTTTCAGTCCACTTTTCTCTAAATTAATTGACGCTTAAGTCCATTTCTTGAAGCTCTGCCCACTGGGAAGATTCTCCTCCCTCATCATCACCTTTCAGCACTGCAGTGCAGCCTTAGTCAGGCTGCACTGCAGTGCAGTCCATTTTCAACCCACACCAACTACCGTGCTCCTAAATCCATGAATAAGGCCTGAGGCTTTCCCTTCTCCATCAAATCAAGTAGTATGTGAGTATAGGAGAAAAAAGGAGAAAAAAATCGAAATAATGACTGAAAAACCTTCCAACTTGGTGAAAACCAGGAACCTACAATCCCAGAAGCTCAGTGAAGCCGAAGCAGGATAAATATAAAGAAAACCACATCCAGGCACGTTATAGTCAGATTGCTGAAAGTGAAAGATAAAGTCTTGAAAGAAACTTGAAAAAAAGAAAGGGGAGGGCAAACAAATACATACAGAGGAACAACGATAATCGTGATGTCTGGTTTCTCATCATAAACAATGGAGGTCAGAAAATAATGAAAAGATATTTTAAAGTAGTTGAAAGTATGTTGGATGGAAGATGGCCATATCTTTATCACTCCCTTCAAGGAGAGATGGGGTTTATTTCAATTACCCTTGAAGGGGTGCTGGCTCTGTGCCTGCTTAGCCAATACAGTATGCCTGACGTGACACTGTGCCAGTTCTGGGTCTAGCCTTTAAGAGGATTGGCAGGTTGTGCCTCCTTTTCCTGGAACATTTGCTCCCCTTCAGAACTCAGCTGCCATGCAGTGAAAAGCCCAAGCTGAAATGGAGGTCATGTGTAAACACTCCAGTCAGCAGCCCCAGCTGAGCTCCCAGCACAAAGCCAACAACAACAGCCAGCCATGAAAGTGAGTTATCTTGGATTTTTCAACCCATTTGCCTGCCCAAACTAGTGTATCTCTGTCTGACTTCACATGGAGCAGAAGAACCACCCAGATGATTCCAGTCAACCCACAAAATCATGAAATATAATAAAATGATTTTCTTTTAAAAGGCCTTAAGTTTCACAGTTGTTTGTTACACAGTGTCAAGTAAAAAACGAATATGGACTTAGTAGGGAGACACTTTATTCAAAATGATTATTGCACGGAGAGGAGGGAGAGACTATTGCAATAGAGAGAATACTTTGACCATGAGATCTGCAAGCATCTCAACGGTTAAGTAAAAAGGATTTTTCTTTTATAGAGAGGAGTAAACAGGCTAGAAAGAACAGGGTGTAGGGCCTTGGTATGGAAGAGTGGTATGATCAGATAATGATCTTCCCTGAAGCCAGCCTGTTTCCCAAGCTATTAAAAAGAGACTATATGTTGGTACAGGGATGTGGGGGAATGAGAGAATCTTACCCAAGTTTAGTTAACAAGCATTTTGTTATGATTGATCAGTGGGGACAAACAGTTTAGTTAATCATTCATGAAGCAGAAAGCAGGAATTTGGAGGATCCATGACTGTCATTATCATAGGTAAAAGGGGGATATTCATGAGTCTTACGTAGGTCATATGAGAAAGAGTGTTCTGTGTAGTAAGCTATCTTCCTGAACACAGAACACTGGGGAGATTCTTTAACCACTGTTTTCCAGGAGTATAGGACTAGGTAAAATTCAACATCATCAGTAAAAATATTTAATGAAAAGAACTGCCAACCCAGAATTCTATATCCAGGAAAAATGACCTTCAAAAATGAGGGCAAAATACAGACATTTTAATGAAATAAAGCTGTGAGAATTTATTGCCATTAGCCTATAGCATAAGAAATGCTAAAAGAAAGTCCTGAGGCTGAGTAGAAATGATACTAGATGGAAACTCTGATCTACAGGAAGGAATGAAGAGGTGAGGCAAGGGTAAGTTAAAATACATTGAGTAAAAGAAGCCTGTGGGGATGGTGGTTGCCTAGAGGGGACAAGAACATTTCCAGAATAAGGGAAATGTTATAACATCTTGTTTGGTGTGTTGGTTACATTTCTCAAAATGTATAAGTAATATTTTTGTTTTACTGTGAATAAATTTTAGCTTAATTTTAAAAAATTAAAAATAAATTTCAACTTCTATCTCCTATATAAAAATTAGTTAATAAAGGAAAGGTAAATTTTTAGGGCTTTAGAAAATATTGTAATGATCTCAGAGTAGGAAAGGACAAAAAAATACAGTAATCATAAAGGGAGAGATGATAAATTTGTTCCCCTGAAATTAAGAACATCTAGTCAGGCAGACTTTCAAGTTGACAGTGGAGTAAAACGTGGAGATCACCTCCCTCCCCACAAATACATCAAAAATACATCTACATGTGGAACAACTCCTACAGAACACCTACTGAACATTGACAGAAGAGCTCAGACTTCCAAAATGGCAAGAAAATCCCCACAGACCTAGGTAGGGCAAAAGAAAAAAGAAAAAAGAAAAACAAACAAAGGAATAAGGACAAGACCTGTACCTCGGGGAGGGACCTGTGAAAGAGGAAAAGTTTTCACACACTAGAAAGCCCCTTCACTGGTGGGGACAGGAAGTGAGTGGTAGGGGAAACTTCAGAGCCATGGAGGAGAGTGCAGCAACAGGGGTGCAGAGGGCAAAGTGGAGAGATTTATGCACAGAGTATCGGTGCCAACCAGCACTCACCAGCCAAAGAGGCGTATCTGCTCACCCGCTGGGGCAGGTGGGGGTGGGAGCTGAGGCTCTGGCATCAGAGGTCAGACCCCAGGGAGAGGACTGGGATTGGCTGCATGAAGGCAGCCTGAAGGGGGTTAGTGTACCACACGTAGGTGGGAGGGAGTCTGGGAAAATGTCTAGACCTGCTGGACAGGCAAGAGACCATTATTTTGGGATTCAAGAGGAGGAGGGCTTCCTGCTCCATATGCCCACAGATAGCAGAGCACTGCTTAAGTGAGGCCCAGAGACAGGTGAGAGCTACGGCTATCATCTTGGACCCCAGAGGCGGGCACAGACCACTACTGCTGCCGCCACTGTCACTAAGGGTCCTGTGTGCGAGTACAGGTCACTACTCCCACTCTCCCGGGAGCCTGTGCAGCACACCACTGCCAGGGTCCCATGACCAAGGGCGAACTTCCCTGGGAGAACATATGGCATGCCTCAGGCTGTTGTAACTTCACACCGACCTCTGCCACCACACACACTGCCCACACATCCCAACTGTGACTGCCGTATCCCCCTCTCCCTTGCTTGAGTGAACAAAAGAGCCCTAATCAGTGGCTACCTAAACCCTTTCCTATCTGGGTGGCTAACAGACATCTGAGGGCAGCCTACACAGAGATGGGGCCAAAAACAATGCAGAACCCTGGGAGCTGTGTGGGCAAAGAAGAGAAAGGGACATCTCTGCATGCAGCCTCAGGAGCAGTGGATTAAATCCCTGAAATTGGCTTGGTAAACCCTGCATCTGTGGAATACCTGAATAGACAAGTGTTCCCAAAATTGAGGTGGTGGACTTTGGGGGCAACTGTAGAATTGGGGTTTCCTTTCTGCCTTTGATTTGTTTTTGTTTTTACTTTTATCTTAGTTTAGACTTTAGTGTTTGTTTGCATTTGTAGGTTTGTTTATTGGTTTGGTTGGTCTCTTCCTTTTTTCTCTCTCTTTTTCTGTGAGTATGTGTGTGTGTATGTTTCCTTGTGTGATTTTGTCTGTTTAGTTTTGTTTTACAATTTGTCTTGGGATTCTGTCTGTTCATTTTCTTTCTTTTCTTTTTGTGAGTGTGTGTGTGTATGTTTCTTTGTGTGATTTTGTCTGTTTAGTTTTGCTTTTACCATTTATTTTAGCGCTCTGTCCTTTTGTTTTTTTTTCTTCCTTTTCTTCTGTGCCAGGTGTTGGCAGGGTCTTGGAGCTCTGGTCAGGTGTTGGGCCTGAGCCTCCAATGTAGGAGAGCTGAGTCCAGGAAATTGGACCAAAAGAGACTTCCCAGCCCCATGTATTAATAATCAGCATGAACGCTCCCAGAGATCTCCCTCTCAACACTAAGACTCAGCTCCACCCAACAGCCAGCAACCTAAAGTGCTGGACATCCCATGCCAAACAACTAGCGAGACAGGAACACAACCACACTCATTAGCAGACAGGCTGCTTAAATTCATACTAAGTTCACTGACACCCCAAAACACACTACTGGACATGGCCCTGTGCAGCAGAGGGATATGATGCAGCCCCATGCACCAGGACACAGGCACCAGCCCAGCCCCCACAAGGAAGCCTACACAAGCCACTTAACCAACCTCATTCACTGGAGGCACACACCAAAAATAAGGGGAACTAAGAACCTGCAGTCTGCGAAAAGGAGACCATAAACACAGTAAGTTTAAAAAAATGGGAAAACAGAGAAATATGCAGCAGATGAAGGAGCAAGGCAAAAATCCACCAGACCAAACAAAAGAAGAGGAAATAGGCAGTCAACCTGAAAAAGAATTCAGAATAATGATAGTAAAGATGATCCCAAATTTCGAAAATAGAATGGAGAAAATACAAGAAAGTGTTAACAAGGACTTTGAAGAATGAAAGACCAAACAAATGATGAACAACACAATAAATGAAATTTAAAACACTCTAGAAGGAATCAGTAGTAGAATAAGTGAGGCAGAAGAACGGATAAGTGACCTGAAAGATAGAATAGTGGAAATAACTACAGCAGAGCAGAATAAAGAAAAAAGAAGGAAGAGATTTGAGGGCAGGTTCAGGGAACTCTGGGACAACATTAAACACACCAACATTCTAATCATAGGGACCTCAGAAGAAGAATAGATAAAGAAAGGGTCTGAGAAAATATTTGAAGAGACTATAGTTGAAAACTTCCTTAACATAAGAAAGGAAATAGTCTCTCAAGTCCAGGAAATGCAAAGAGTCCCATACAGGATAAACCCAAGTAGAAACAGACCAAGACACATATTAATCAAATTAATGAAAATTAAATGCAAAAAAAAAAAAATTTAAAGCAGCAAGGGAAAACCAACGAATAACATACAAGGAGTCCCCATAAGGTTAACAGCTGAACTTTCAGCAGAAACACTGCAAGCCAGAAGAGAGTGGCATGATATATTTAAAGTGATGAAAAGGAAGACACTACAACCAAGATTACTCTATCCAGCAATGATATCATTCAGATTTGAAGGAGAAATTAAAACCTTTACATACAAGCAAAATTAAGAGAATTGAGCACCACAAAACCAGCTTTACAACAAATGATAAAGGAAATTCTCTAGGCAGGAAACACAAGAGAAGGAAAAGACATACAAAAACAAATACAAAACAATTTTAACAATGTTAATGGGAAGATACATAAAGAAAATTACCTTTAATGTAAATAGATTAAAAGCTCCCACCAAAAGACATAGACTGGCTGAATGGATACAAAAACAAGACCCGTGGGCTTCCCTGGTGGCGCAATGGTTGAGAGTCCACCTGCCAATGCACGGGACATGGGTTTGTGCCCCGGTCCGGGGAGATCCCACATGCTGCGGAGCAGCTGGACCCATGAGCCATGCCTTCTGAGCCTGCATGCCCAGAACCTGTGCTCCGCAATGGGAGAGGCCACAACAGTGAGAGGCCTGCATACCACAAAAAAAAAAAAAAAAAACAAGATCCGTGTATATGCTGGTTACAAGAGACCCACTTCATACCTAGGGACTCATACAGACTGAAAGTGAGGGGATGGAAAAAGATATTCCATACAAATGGAAATCAAAATAAACCTGGATCAGCAGTACTCATATCAGATAAAATAGAATTTTTGAAAAAGACTATTACAAGAGACAAAGAAGTACACTACATAATGATTAAGGGATCAATCCAAGAAGAAGATATGACAATTGTACATATGTATGCATACAACAGAGGAGCACCTCAAGACATAAAGCAAACGCTAACAGCCATAAAATGGGAAATTGACAGTAACAAAATAATAGTAGTGTATTTTAACACCCCATTACACCAGTGGACAGATCATCCAAAGCGAAAATAAATAAGGAAACACAAGCTTTAAATGACACATTAGGCCAGACGGACTTAATTGATATTTGTAGGACATTCCATCCAAAAGTACTGGAATACAATTTCCTTTCAAGTGCACATGAAACATTCTCCAGGATAGATCATATCTTGGGTCACAAAAGTCTTGACAAATTTAAGAAAATGGAAATCATATCAAGTATCTTTTCCAACCACAATGCTATGAGACTAGATATCAATTACATGAGAAAATCCATAAAAAATACAAACACATGGAGGCTAAACAACACGCTACTAAATAACCAAGAGATCACTGAAGAAATCAAAGAGAAATTTTAAAAACCTAGAAAAAAATGACAGTGAAATCAAGATGACCCAAAACCTATGGGATGGAGCAAAAGCAGTTCTAAGAGGGAAGTTTAGAGCAATAAAATCCTACCTCATGAAACAAGAAAAATCTCAAATAAACAATCTAACGTTACACCTAAAGTAACTAGAAAAGAAGAAAAAACAAAACAAAACATTATTAGAAGGAAAGAAATCATAAAGATCAGAGCAGAAATAAATGAAATAGAAACAAAGAAAACAATAGCAAGGATCAATAAAACTAAAAGCTCGTTCTTTGAGAAGATAAACAAAATTGATAAACCATTAGCCAGACTCATCAAGAAAAAGAGGGAAAGGACTCAAATCAAGAAAATTAGAAATGAAAAAGGAGAAGTTACAACAGACACTGCGGAAGTACAAAGCATCCTAAGAGACTACTACAAGCAACTCTATGCCAATAAAATGGACAACGTGGAAAAAATGGACAAATTCTTAGAAAGATGTAACCTTCCAAGACTGAACCAGGAAGAAATAGAAAATATGAACAGATCAATCACAAGGAATGAAATTGAAACTGTGATTAAAAATCTTCCAATAAGGCTTCCCTGATGGTGCAGTGGTTAAAAATCCGCCTGCCAATGCAGGGGGACGCAGGTTCGATCCCTGGTCTGGGAAGATCCCACATGCCATGGAGCAACTAAGCCCATGCACCACAACTACTGAGCCTGTGCTCTAGAGCCTGTGAGCCACAACTACTGAAGCCCACGTGCCACAACTACAGAAGCCTGCGCACCTAGAGCCCATGCTCTGCAACAAGAGAAGTCACTGCAATGAGAAGCCCACGTACCACAATGAAGAGTAGCCCCCACTCGCTGCAACTAGAGAAAGCCCATGCGCAGCAATGGAGACCCAACACAGCCAAAATAAATAAATTAATTAAAAAAAAATCTTCCAATAAACTAAAGTCTGGGACCAGATAGCTTCACAGGTGAATTCTATCAAACATTTAGAGAAGAGTTAACACTCATCCTTGTCAAACTCCTCCAAAAACTTGCAGAGGAAGGAATACTCCCAAACCCATTCTATAAGGCCACAATCACCCTGATACCAAAACCAGACAAAGATACTACAAAAAAAGAAAATTACAAACCAATATCACTGATGAATAAAGATGCAAAAATCCTCAACAAAATACTAGCAAACAGAATCCAACAACACATTAAAAGGATCATACACCATGATCAAGTGGGATTTATCCCAGGGATACAAGCATTCTTCAATATATGCAAATAAATCAATGTGATACACCATATTAACAAGTTGAAGAAGAAAAACCATATGATCATCTCAATAGATGCAGAAAAAGCTTTTGACAAAATTCAACACCCATTTATTATAAAAACTCTCCAGAAAGTGGGCAGAGAGGGAACCTACCTCAACATAATAAAGGCGATATACAACAAACCCACAGCAAGCATCATTCTCAATGGTGAAAAATGGAAAGCATTTCCTGTAAGATCAGGAACAAGACAAGGATGTCCACTCTCACCACTATTATTCAGCATAGTATTGGAAGTCCTAGCTACGGCAATCAGAGAAGAAAAAGAAATGAAAAGAATACATATTGGAAAAGAAGAAGTAAAACTGTCACTGTTTGCAGATGACATGATACTATACATAGAGAATCCTAAAGGCCCTACCAGAAAACTACTAGAACTAATCAATGAATTTGGTAAAGTTGCAGGATACAAAATTAATGTACAGAAATCTCTTGCATTCCTATACACTAATGACAAAATATCTGAAAGAGAAGTAAAGGAAACACTCCCCTTTACCACTGCAACAAAAAGAATAAAATACCTAGGAATAAACCTACTTAGGGAGACAAAAGACCTGTATGGAAAAAACTATAAGACACTGATGAAGGAAATTAAAGATGATACAAACAGATGGAGAGATATACCATGTTCTTGGATTGGAAGAGTTAACATTGTGAAAATGACTGTACTACCCAAAGCAATCTACCAATTCAATGCAATCCCTATCAAATGGCCAATGACATTTTTTACAGAACTAGAACAAAAAATGTTAAATTTGTATGGAGACACAAAAGACACCAAATAGCCAAAGCAGTCCTGAGGGAAAAAAACGGAGCAGGAGGAATCAGACTCCCTAACTTCAGACAGTAATCAAGACAATATGGTACTGGCACAAAAACAGAGATATAGATCAATGCAACAGGATAGGCAGCCCAGAGATAAACCCACACAACTATGGTCAACTAATCTATGAAAAAGGTGGCAAGGATATACAATGGAGAAAAGAGGGTCTCTCGAATAAATGGTGCTGGGAGAACCTGACAGCTACATGTAAAAGAATGAGATTAGAACACTTCCTAACACCATACACAAAAATAAACTCAAAATGGATTAGAGACCTAAATGTAAGACCGGACACTATAAAACTCTTAGAGGAAAACATAGGAAGAACACTCTTTGACATAAATCACAGCAAGATGTCTTTTGATCCACCTCCTAGAGTAATGGGAATAAAAACAAAAATAAGCAAATGGGAATTAATGAAACTTTTTCAAAGCAAAGGAAACTACAAACAAGATGAAAAGACAACCCTCAGGATGGGAGAAAATATATGCAAACGAATCAACAGACAAAGGATTAATCTCCAAAATATATAAATAGCACAGGCAGCTCAATATCAAAAAAACAAACAACCCAATCCAAAAATGGGCAGAAGATCTAAATAGACCTTTCTCCAAAGAACATTTACAGATTGCCAAAAAACACATGAAAGGATGCTCAAAATCACTAATCATTAGAGAATGCAAATTGAAACCACAGTGAGGTATCACCTCACACCAGTCAGAATGACCTGCATCTAAATATCTAAAATAGCCAGGTCATGGAAGCAACCTATGTGCCCATCGACAAACAAATGAATAAAGAAGATATTGTACATATATACAATGGAATATTGCTCAGCCAGAAAAAGGAATGAAATTGGATCATTTTTAGTTACGTAGATGGACTTAGAGACTGTCATACAGAGTTAAATAAGTCAGAAAGAGAAAAACATATGTCGTATATTTATGGATATACATGGAATCTAGAAAAATGGTACAGATGAACCAGTTTACAATGCAGAAATAGAGACATAGATGCAGAGAACAAACATATGGACACAAAGGAGAGAAAGCAGGAAATGGAATATTGCTCAGCCAGAAAAAGGAACAAAATTGGGTAACTTGTTGAGACGTGGATCGATCTAGAGACTGAAGTAAGTCAGTCTCAGTAAGTCATACAGAGTGAAGTAAGTCAGAAAGAGAAAAACAAATATCGTATATTAACGCATATATGTGGAACCTAGAAAAAGGTACAGATGAACCGGTTTGCATGGTAGAAATTGGGACACAGATGTAGAGTACAAACGTATGGGCACCAAGGGGGCAAAGCAGCATGGGGGTATGGTTATGCTGTGATGAATTGGGAGATTGGGATTGACATATATACACTAATATGTATAAAATGGATAACTAATAAGAACCTCCTGTATACAAAAATAAAATCATATTAAAAAAATCAAAAGATACATCCTATTGTGTGAACCATAAAAATTATATAGAATTTGAATTTTACTGCAGATTAATAAAATTTGATTGGAACTTAAAAAAAAAAAGTCTTCCAACAAACAAATACCCAGGACCAGATGCCTTCACAGGTGAATTATATCAAAGATTTAGAGAAGAGTTAACACCAATCCTTCTCAAACTCTTCCAAAATATAGCAGAAGGAGGAACACTCCCAAACTCATTCTACGAGGACACCATTACCCTGATACAAAAACCAGACAAAGATGTCACAGAAAAAGAAAACTATAGGCCAATATCACTGATGAACATAGATGCAAAAATCCTCAACAAAATACTAGCAAACAGAATCCAACAGCACAGTAAAAGGATCATACAGCAGCTCAATATCAAAAAAACAAACAACCCAATCCAAAAATGGGCAGAAGACCTAAATAGACCTTTCTCCAAAGAACATTTACAGATTGCCAAAAAACACATGAAAGGATGCTCAACATCACTAATCATTAGAAAAATGAAAATTGAAACCACAGTGAAGTATCACCTCACACCAGTCAGAATGGCCTTCATCTAAATATCTAAAAACAACAAATGCTGGAGAGGGTGTGGAGAAAAGGGAACCTTTATGCAATGTTGGTGGGAATGTAAATTGATACAGCCACTATGGAGAACAGTATGGAGGTTCCTTAAAAAACTAAAAATAGAACTACCATATGACCCAACAATCCCACTACTGGGCATATACCCTGAGAAAACCATAATTCAAAAAGAGACATGTACCCCAATGTTCATTGCAGCACTGTTTGCAATAGCCAGGACATGAAACAAGCTAAATGTTCATCAACAGATGAATGGTTAAAGAAGATGTGGCTCATATATACAATGGAATATTATTCGCCAAAAAAAGAAGTGAAATTCAGTTATTTGTAATGAGGTGGATGGACCTAGTGTCTGTCATACAGAGTGAAATAAGTCAGAAAGAGAAAAACAAATACTGCATGCTAACACATATACATGGAGTCTAAAACAAAATGGTTCTGATGAGACTAGTGGCAGGACAGTAATAAAGCCACAGATGTAAAGAATGGACTTGAGGACATGGAGTGGGGGAAGGGGAAGCTGGGATGAAGTAAGAGAGTAGCATTGACATATATACAGTACCAAATGTAAAATAGAGCGCTAGTGGGAAGCAGCTGCATAGCACAGGGAGATCAGCTGTGTGCTTTTTGACCACCTAAAGTGGTGGGATAGGGAGGGTGGGAGAGAGGCTCAAGAGGGAGGGGATATGGGAATACATGTATACATATAGATGATTCACTTTGTTATTCAGCAGAAACTAAACCAACATTGTAAAGCAATTATACTCCAATAAAGATGTTAAAAAAATAAAAACGAACTTTTAGTCAGGACACCATAAAGAGAAGACAAACCACAGGGTATCCAGTATATATGAAAAACTACTGATAAACTAACATTAGGGGAACAACATGCTGATGTACTGCCAAGTAGTATAAATACAGTATACTACTGTATACTACTACAGTATAAATAAAACAGTACTCATCTGCATTAACAATCAGGTCAATAAATACAGAATAAATTATACCAGTACAAACTCATCAGATTGGCAAAAAGAAGCTAAAAATCCGACAAAATTAAGTGTTGGCAAGGAGGTAGTGCAAAGACATTATAAATTAGCACAATCCCTTTGGAACTATTTGGAATTATCTAATAAAGTTAAAGATGTGAATACCTTATAATTACATATTTCTACTCTTTAGAAATATGTTCCAATAAAAGTCTTGCATGAGGATAAAAGAATATTAGTAGCATTACTGTTCATAATGTTCACCAGCAGTAGAATAGATAAATAATGATGTTTTCATACAGTGGGATATTACATAACAAAGACATTTTGTGAAAGCAGCTCACATAGCAATATGAATGTGCCTCACAAAAAATATTGAGTGAAAGAAAAAAGAATCAAAAGAATATATAACTGTTCCATTTATATAGCTTGATAACTGACAAACTAAACAATATTTTTTAGGTAAGTATGTATAAATGATTAAAACCTATGAAGAAAAACAGGAAAATGATTATAATAGAAGCCAGGATAGTGCTTACCTCTAGGCATAGGAAGGGTGTTTTTTTCTGGACATATGGAGTTCTTCTAAGATCTTACACTGGGCATATGTGTTTTATGTATACTTCTGCATATATGATACATTTCAAAAAACTTTTTAATGAACATGTGTGGTATATTATATTGACCAGGGCCATGAGTTTGGCCATTGTTTTAGAGGAAATAGCTTTATTGTACTTCAAAACCTATTGGGAGTTGGTTAACAACTGCATGTTAGTAGTAGAAGATAACTGTCTTTCAAACAGAAATAAAATTAGGAAACCATCTTGGTCATCATAACACAACTAAAATAACTGAATCCAGAGATAATAATTAACTCGCCCAAAGTAGAATAACTAGTGACAGAGACTAGACTAAACTCCCATCAATTGGGACAAGGAGATATTCACTCATTGACATTAATCCTGAGAAAGTCTCTATAGTCAAGTATCATATCTTGTCCATAGTAATAAAGGGTTCTTTACACTTGGAATATTGTGTATCCTTTGCCCTAGTTGCTTGCCCATATCATAGATCATTTGATGTAGCATGTTAACCCATCCAAACAAATGCCATACATTTGCAGTTTCTTATGGAACCAAATAGTTTTTACCTAAACAGAATATGATTGGAAAAGAAAAAAATATTGCTCTGCATTTCAACTTACTCAAATGAGGAATTCTTCTCCACATGAGAGGGACATGAATTTTTTTAACCTTAGTTTGATTTTTTTTCTAACTCATTGTTTCTCAAATGTTGTCTTTGGACTCATTCACATCAAGACCAATTGGAACCTGAGACATTAAAAATGTAGGTACTTAAACTTTAGCCTGGCCATAGCATAGTCTAATAGAATCCTTGAGGAAGAAACTCAAAAATCTTCATTTTAAACAAGCTCTCCAGCTGATTTTTATTCTCAATAAATTGGTAGAGTTCTACCCAAGTATATTTTCTAGGAACTCATGATTTATTACTTTAATCTGATATGTTTTATTGTTTAATGCCTTTGATGACAAAGCAGCAGAACTTTCTTGTGATATTATTTATTGTATGTGTCACACTTAAACAAAGAAAATTTGATCTTATTCAATCTTATACCTGTCTCCCTTTTTTAAAATCCTAGTGCTGTAGCTGCATAGAAGCATAGTTTGTCACAGTTGCAGAAACATTAGGGATCAGTTAATTGAACCACATCATTTATTTTATGGGTAAAAAAACAAACCCTAAAGATGGGGACTTACTTGCTAAGGTCATACAAAGAGTTAGTGTCTGGTCCCATACCAGAACTCAGTCGCCTTGGCCTAAGAACAGTGATTTTCTTTTTAAAGCATGAGTGTGTACAAAATCTAGTTGGTGATATGCAATGGCGAAATGAGTTTTGTGGTAAGACTGTGACTTGATTTTAAAAGATATTTAACTTTTATTCACTAATTCCATTATATGAACTTTTTCGTATAAATTATATAATATTTCACTTGATCAATGTACTATAATAAATTGTAGTTTCACTATGTTTTATTTCTACCTTAATTCATTCTAAAAAGAAGTTGTCTGTTTACAGAAAAAATATATATATACATAGGATGCCAAGATTTCAAATAGCTGAGACAACTATGGCTTATTTTCATTTGCTCTGTCATTAGAAAAAGAGATTTGGAGTCTACCTAAATAATCTCAAGGATTCTAACTTTATAACTTTAGTCAAGATGTTCTGTAAATGGAGAGGAGAGAGGGGAATGGGATGTGTTAAAAAGTGGCTTTATTTTTCATTATTTCTCAAAGATTGAGAAAAAAAAAATTGTAGGCATATTATTTCTTCTCAGCATACTGCAATTGGGCTTCTGTACCTATCACTTAGATACTGTTCTTGTCTAGGACAATAATAACTTCCTAGACATCGAATCCTAAATGTGAGATCTTTTATCCTACTTAATTTATTGGCAGTAGTCAACATATTTGGTCACCCTCTCCTTCTTTAAACATATTCTTTTCTGGGTTTCCATGATAACATCCTGTGATAGTTAATTTTACATGTCAATTTGGCTAGGCCATGGTGCCCTGATATTTATTTGGTAAGACAAGTCTACATGTTGCTGCAAAGGTATTTTTAGATGAAATTAATATATAAATCAGTAGATTTGAGATTAATACATAAATCAGTAGATTTTGAGTAAAGTACGTCACTCTCCATAATGCAGGTGGGTCTCATCCAATTAGTTGAAGGCCTTGAGAAAAAAGACTGAGGTTCTCCTAAGGAGGAGGAAATTCTGCCAAAAGACTGCCTTCAGACTCAAGCGGGAATATCAACTCTTTCCTTGGGTCTTCAACCTGCTGGCTTTGGACTTGCCAACCTCCACACATCCACATTCCCTCTCTCTCTCTCTCTCTCTCTCTCTCTCTCTCTCTCTCTCTCTCTCTCTCTCTCTATCTATCTATCTCACACACACACACACAATAATATATAAACTCTTCTGTTTTTCTGCAGACCCCTGAGTAATGCACACTCCTTCCCACTTTGTTGGCCACAACCATTCAGTTTATTTGTCGGCTCCTCTTCCTTTGTCTGTCTTCCAAAATGTTAGTGTGCCCAGGACCCACTTCTCTGTCAACATGTTCTCTCCAGGAGACAGCTGCCTATTCCAGGGTTTTAAATATTATATAAACTCTAAAGACTCTCAGATCTCCAGCCTTGACTCTTTCTAGAACTCCAGGGGACAGGTTGATCCATCCAATAGGTATTGCAAAATTAACATGGCCAAAAACAAACTCTTGATTTCCTCCTCCAGACCTGCTGCTTGCCCAGTATTTTCTCTCCCAATAAAAGGAACAATCATTCACATGTTTCCTTCCCTCATTCCTAACATCTAATCCATAAACAAGTTCCAACAAAACTCTACATGCAAACATATTTCCTATCTGTGCCCTTTTCTGCGAATTACTGTCATCTCTTGCCTGAATTGTTCCATAGACCCCTAACTTATCTGTTCCAGCTTCCAATTATTCATTCTATGCACAAAGCAAGCTAAGTAATCATGTTCTCAGTGATAAATGATAAATGATGTTAATTCCTTACTTAAACGCCTCCGATGGCTTCTGACTTCATATAAAGTAAAAACCAAGCTCTTCACCATAAAGTAACTGGCCCCTGCCCAGCTCTTTGACCTTTTCTCTACCATTCTGCATTGTCTTCTACATTCCAGCATTCTTTCTCTATTTTTAACAGCAGGCTTGCTTCCCTCTAAAGCCTTTGTCAGAGTGGTCCCCTTTGCTCAGAATGCTTCTTTTGCCATATCTCCACATGCTTGAACTTCCATTTAAACCTTAGTTTAAATATTAGCTCTGCAGTGCTGCCATCCTTAACCACCCAGTCTTTAATAATCACCCAGTCTCTCCCTGTCATGTCACTGTTTGAATTATCTGCATAGCACATAACACTCTGATATTTTCCCTTTGTTTTTAATGTTTATATTTCCATTTTCCCCATTTAGATGCAGGTTCATGAGCAGAGACCTTGTTCATCTTTTTCACAGCATTATCCCAGGTACCCAGGACAGTATCTAACATGGATCACATAGCCAATTAAGAAGAATGAAGCAAAAAAAGCGTAGGTAACACAATGTTAACAGTCGGTAATTTGGGAAAATGGAAATACAGATATTTGTTATATCATCTTTTTAGCTTTTCTGTATTTTAGGATATTTCAGAATTGTGTGTAGATAGAGGTATAATTTGAAGAATCATTTGAAAGAAGCAGCTTGTCTTATCTTACTGCCAAAACTTGTCACCCTGAACTGGAATGTAATCTCACTGAAGGAAAGAGCTGTGTTAGTGATGCTGCATGAAGTCTGGACTGAAAATTAGGAGCTGGGGCTTGCAGTTTCTATCTAAAGATGGATAGTATGCTTCCTAGAGCCCTTACAGACTGAGAAGGATCACCCTTCACTACTGCCTTACAGTTTTGCATAAAGTTGAGAAAAGCATGGGGTCCATGATAATTAGATGCAGTGTGTGAAGGATGTTCAGTTGTAGAAGTCTAGCCCAGTGGAGAAAGCACCATCCTCAGGTCAGGTGACCTGGCCTCTTCCACCAGCTAGATGGGGAGTAGGGGATGGGGAAGGCATTCAGAAAGGAACTCTACCTTTGTGTGTATGTGTGTGTGTGTGTAGGGGCATTTTCCTCTTTTACAAAAATGAGGGAGTTAAATAAAACTATCCTTTTTTCTAAATAATTTCAGTTTCAGTTTTCATTACCCTAACATTTTTAGAATTTTATTTAAAAATATGTTACTTCAGCCAAAATTTTCAACTCCATAAGGTACATTAATACTGAAATTTTGTAATCTAGACCCTGGCTATTAAAATGTATCTGTGGACCAGCAGCACTGGCATACTCCAGGAGCTTTGTAGAGATGGGAACTTTTAAGCCCCACTCAGACCTAATTAATCTGAATCTACATTTTAACAGGCTCCTCAGGTGATTCCTATCCACATTAAGAGGTTAGTGTGCTAATCTACAGCACCTACTACAGGTTTCTGCATGAACTGACTTCACTAGTCAAATCTGCTTAACAAAAGCCTGGTGACTTTTAGCACAATGATATTTAAATTTGTACTACATTTAAAATTTTCTTTTATATACATTATTCTGCTAAATCTTCACAACAATACCATTAAGTTGTTAAGCAGTTCTTATTGTCACCAAATTACTGTTGAGAAAAGTGATATTAAGCTGAAATGATATGCCCAAATCACACAGCAAATCGTGACAGAGGCTATGAATCTGAGGAATACATGTCACTGATATTACTGTTAGGATGGGAGATGCCTTAGCAACATTCCCCCAACCCATACAGTTTATACCATGTTAGAGAGAACTGCTAGGGCTCTTGCTCAATATAGAACCTTAAAATTCCCGTAGGTACTGAAAAATAAATTACATTCTCCAAGTCATTCTGAGTTGAGCTAAAAATTCAATTATCACCTCACTAGTTGACATCGTAAATCTACCAATTCCCAGAAACTAAGTGATAACCTTAAAGACACTATCTCCACTGAGCTAAGACCTTCTCCTTCTGAAGTTTCTCAACACAAGCCCTTGGAGCTCTGACTTGAGTTAGAATGTCAAGCAGAAAAACTTGGATTCAAGTCCTCACCCTGACTCTTTCTTACTAGATATGACACATAGGTGAATTATTTAGCCTCTTTGAGCCTTAGATTCCACTTCTATAGGCTGGAGATGGTTTACCTGTCTGTAAAGGTATTAGGGAACCTTTGACTGAAACCACCCACTTTGACCAGGCACAGCAATAACCACTTGCTTCAGTTGTCTCACAACAGAAGGTCCCCATAAGGAACATGGTGCTGCTGCTGAAAACTAACTGGGAGAATTTGGGAAAGGTCAAAAGGAGGCAGGAGATGCAAGCCCATAATATGTCCTACCAACCTCCCAGAAACGCTCATACTAGAATCCATCTTGGCTGAGAGATGCATGCTCCACCAAGAAGGACCCTAGGTCAGACCAAATATGGGCACAGGCAAGATGATTGGCCAGAGACAACCCAGAAATTAACCCCATCACCATAAAACCTGAGACTGTGAGCCACATGGCAGAGCAGTTCTCCTGGGTTCCCTTACACTGCTGCTCTCTGCCTGCATGCCCCTTCCCAATAAAGTCTTTTGCTTTGTCAGCACATGTGTCTCAGATACTTCATTTCTGAGTGTTAGACAAGAGCCCACTCTCCAGCCCTGGGAAGGGGTCCCCCTTCCGGTAACAAAGGTGTTAGAATCAGAGGAGATAATACATGCACCGTGTTTAACACAATCTTTAGCTCCCAGTACATAGACCATAATGGTAGGTATTGTTCACCTCTCAAAGAAAGTTTTCTCATCTTCAAATTGGTTATTGAACTGAACAATCTCTAAAGTCCCTCCATTTCTGACATTTGAAAAGTGTAACTCATGTTTACACTTCATGTTTTAACCCTACATCCAGAATTCAGAGCTTACCCTCATTTAGAAAAGAAAAAAAAAAAGTTTTATATGATTGAAATATGAAAGTGTTTCCCGATTGAATGAGATTTCAAGAACATGTAGAGGACACAAACTGGAGAAGTTATTACATGTCGATTTTAATCCTATAAATTCAGTGACATGGGCCATGCAAAAAAAAAAAAGAAAATAGAAAAGAAAAAGAATAACTATGTCCTTTAACTCACTAGAGTTTTTAAACTACTTTCTCTAAACTGGAAGAATGAATATCGATAGACACTGACATTACCTGAAAAGATTGCAAAAATGATAAGAGCTAGAGTAGCAGTGGTATGTATTATATTCTGCAGCATCAGGCCTCCCAAAGAACAGGGCAGCTGACTGAAGAGAGGCATTTCCCAGTTGGACTCATCATGTGCTACAAGAAAAAGGCAGTTATTTATTTACCTTCTTATTTATTTAGATATGAGCCTGCCCTTGAAGATTATAAATATTTTATTCCTAAAAGAAAAGAAAAGAGAAAGCAGAATAAAAGCCCTACAGCATAGTCACCCTGTGCTCTTTTACTGCAATAGTAATGAGAATGGGACTCTCCACTTCCACCTCCACTGAGCATAACTTCCTGTAGAAACACTTCCATGTGGGCCTTAAAGATCTACATTTTCTCTTTCTGGATCACTGTTATTGTTCTTATTGTGGCCCAACTGACCCTAAAGGATGAATCAGAATAGTACATAGAACACTTCTTATTCTTTGATCTTAGAGTAGAATTTCAGATTCTTCTCTTTAATCGTCTTATATGTTGTTTGAAAAGATATAACTTTTTTATTCTTATGCAAAATAAGAACCAGAAGAAATGATAACATTTCCTCACTGGATATTTGATCATCTTTCTCCAGGAAGATTCCATGGCTCTATCCTCTGTTGTCTAATTACTTTTTGGCAAAAGTCTAAAAATGTGGTAAAGGAAACTAATAACAAAAAATAACCTTCTTTCAGATACCTAAGTATGTATTGTTGGTGTTCTGCACTCAGGGGAACAGATGCCATTGTATATAATTCCATCACCAAGTTAAGTTTGTCTTTAAGAAACAAAGAAATCTACCATATCTCCTTCCTAATTCCTAATTCTCCTTCCTAATTCTAAAAAGAATGTGTGTAAAATGAATCAAAAAAAAAAAAAAGATTTCAGGGTCAACTTTGATTTTGCCATTCAATCATTATTTTAATCACCATTTACTGAATGCTCACCCTTTGTCAGAGCTCAGGCTGTGTTTGGAAATAGAATAAATAAAACAAACAAAAAAACAAAACAAACCAAATAATAATATCTTTCCTGGTTTCAAGGAGCTAAACTTAAGGGGGAGAGAGAAACATTATGAATCAAAACAAAACAAAAAAAAATTTATTTAAATAGGAACATATTCACAATACTTTGAAAATACTGGAAATGATTATATCTTGAGGTTGAGAGGAGGACTAAAAAAACCTTCATATAAGGAAGCATATTTTTCTTCACTTTGAGATAACTGGACCCTATTACTCTATAATTAAATATATAGACATATCATCTTTTTACCCTTTTATATTCATTAACTCAAATTTACTGGGCATCTGCTTCCATGCATTCCAGGGAGTCAGAATTATTGTAACTCATAGAGTGGGAGTGGTCAGAAGGCCCAAAATAAGTGGTCAAGTCAGAATTTAGTTCCAAAACAATCTCACTTTAAGATCTCCAGATTCTAACGTTATGCTATATATTACCTCTAGCATAGCACAGAATAGTTATCCCATTAAAGTTTTTCTCAAATTATGGTCCGTAGACCCTGGGGTTTCCTAAGATCTTTTTCAGGGGTCCACAAAAGCAAAACTCTTTTCATAACAATACTAAGATATAATTTGCTATTTTGTGTTGCTATTTATACTGATGGTGTGGAAGCAGTGGTGGGTAAACTGCTGACACCTTTGCACGAATCAAGACAGGGAGACAAAACTGTACATGAAGTTATGTTTTCACTGCCACACATACACAGTGAAAAAAAAAAAAAAGAGACAGTTTTACTTAGAATGTCCTTGGTGAAGAAGTATATGTTGCTAGTGGTATTAAATCTTGACCTTTGAGAATATACATTTTTAATATTCTGTATGAAAAAATAGAAAGTACAACTAAAGTACCTCTATTGCATATTGAAGTACAATAATACTCTTGAGAAACGGGATTTGTGAAATTGTTTGAATTGTGGACTGAACTAGCCACCATTTTTACTTTAAAGAGTGGTAAACAGACAGACTATTCAAACTTGAAATATTTGGCAGATGTTTTCTCAAAAATAAATAAATTGAGCCTGTCATTTTCAAGAAAAACAGTTGCCATTATTTGTTGTCAATAATAAAATTTGCATTTTCAAGTGAAAATTAAAATTTTGAGGAACTTGTATCTGCCACCATTAGCTTGAGAGCTTCCCAGTAGTTGAGACTGTTCTGATGACATCCTTAGTAATATTGATTAATGTGATTCTTTTTGACATTGTCTAATAAATTATCTCAACATTTGGAAGATCTACATACCTTAACAAATCAGTATTTTCCAAATGACCAATACATGATATTACAAAATCATATTTGAGACCAAGATCCATTTCAAGTGAGAGATAGACCAATGAATTTTCAATGTAAGAAGTTCATTGATGTGGTTTCATATTCCACATGAAAAATAATCTCTAAGAAACTAGTTTGTCAAACTTGTATATATGATCAAAGAAAAATATCCACAATTGTCTGAAAAGACTATTAAAATATTCCTTCCTTTTCCAACTACCGATATGTATGAGGTGAAATTTGCTTCATATAGTTCAAAGAAAACAACATGCTACAACAAATTCAGTGTAAATGTGGATGTGCTAATACAGATCTTTTCTATTAAGCCAGATATTAAAAATACTTGAAGCAATTTCAAATAATAAAGTACTTCTCATTAATTTGGGGGGAACATATAAATATTTTTCCATAAAATATGTTAACATGTGATAGATTTATTATTATTATTATATGAATTATAAAATACTTTAAAATATCTTCATTTTAATTCTAGTATGGGAAAATTTGGTACTTTGTCTCTAATAAACAAAAGCTCTTTGGACTCCTCCATAATTTTTAAGAGTGCAAGGGCATACTGAAACCAAAACATGTAAGAACTGCTTGCCCTATCAGAGATAAAACTATACTATAATGCTCGATTAATTAAAACAGTGTGCTGTTGGTGCAAGAACATTTAAGCACATCAATGAAGAGAACAGAGTCCAGAAAGAGATAATTAAATACTATGATAAAGTTTGCATTTTAAATTAGAAATTATATCAAGAGGGTCTTGACAGGAAACAGATGGCACTGTGAAATGAGGTAATTGAAGAAATTTTAATAAAGGAAATATTTTCAAGGGTATGAGCTGAATTAAGGGAAATTAGTAAGAATAGAGAAGCACCATTTTGCTAGAAACAGTGAGATCCTTTACCATCCTAAGTCTGAAGGTCAAAGAGAAAGGAGTCTGGAAGCTGGGGATTGAACTGTTTTTTCAGTAGCTACAGGAGAGGGCCTCCAGCCAGGCAGGGTGCCCTACAGAAAAGAAATAGTCATTGTCAACCAGCAGGCCAACAAGGAGAGAGCCAGAGGAACAACCAAACCTCAGTGCTCATCCCTCCTCTGATCTGCTGCTGATGCCTCCTGTTGGCCAAACCCAACTGAGAGCTAGACCATTCCAGATTTTAAAAGTTGAAAATGGTGGAAAGAGGATCTGGAGGGGCGAGTAGAAGACATCCATCTGTCTACCCCTTTCAGTCCTCAACATACCGTCTTATTTTTTACCCAAACCTGTTCAGGCCCATTTACCATTTGCATTTAGTAATGGATTGTGGCTGTGCATATCTAATTTTATGGTTCAGTGAACTAAATAATACACAGTTCACTTTAGGCACTTTGGACGGCAGAGTCAGTATTCCAGCCTCTCAGGGCACTGCTTTAGATGTAGGAAATGTTTCAGGAGAAAACAGAGCCAGACGTCAGGCATCCCTCTTTGGACTTCCTTTTCCACCAGGTTATTGAATTTTCAGGTCCTCCCCACCCTGATAGCTTTCTAATGCCTTCACACATATTTTGAAAAAGTATCTTAGCCAGGTTTTTTGCTTGTTCTTACTAGGAGGATTGGCCTAATATAACCTACTCTCTCATTACTGTGAGCAGAAGTTCTACTCTCAGGTTTTGATTGATGATTTGGTTGTTTATGGATGTCCAGATTGGAAATAATTTCCTGACAGTATAACAGAGACTTTGCTATTGAGAATTTCAACTCAATTTTGATTCCTCTTCTTGCTCATTGCTATTGCTTCACTATGTTTTGCTTTTCTTTCTGAAAACTTTCCTTTTTTTTTGTCCCTAATCTTTTGAAATTTCAAGATGATGTGCCTTGGAAAAATCTTTTCTCATCCTTTGTTCAGTCATTTTAAAACCTTTTTAATAAAGAGACATATTCTTCAAGTTCAAAAATTTATTTTTTAATTATTTATTTATAATTTCTTCCATTCCATTTTTATTGTTTTCTCTTTTTTTAATTCTCTTACATGGATGTGGATTCAGACTATTCCTTTGCTTTATATTTCCTTTCCCATTTTACATATTTTTGTCTTTTTATCTTACTTTTTGGAAGAGATCCTTAACTTTATCATCCAAGATATCTATTGATGTTTTAATTTTTACTATCATATTTTAAATTTACTTGTTCTCTGAAAGATACTTTTTTTTTTTTTTTTTCAGTACGTGGGCCTCTCACTGCTGTGGACTCTCCCATTGTGGAGCACAGGCTCCAGACGCACAGGCCCAGCAGCCATGGCTTACGGGCCCAGCTGCTCCACGGCATGTGGGATCCTCCCAGACCGGGGCACAAACCCACGTCCCCTGTATTGGCAGGCGGACTCTCAACCGCTGCGCCACCAGGGAAACCCAGAAAGATACTTTTTATAGCATGTTTTTCTAGTTTCATGAAAGGAAAGTTATCTTTTATCTTTCTGAAGATATTAACGATTTTCAAAAATCATTCAAATTCTAGTTTTTAAACTCCCTGCATAATCTCTGATTTCTCCAGTTTCATTGTTGTTTTTGTTTATATTGGTTTCTGTCTTTCAGGTTGAAGACTTTTTTCAAATTTCTGACAACATGATCTTTGGCTGTCAGCTCATATTAAATAATTTGGCAATAAAAATATCTTTGGAAGATTGAGGATATGACTGGGAGTTGTTTACTATGGGTTTCACTATAAGGTGATTTTTTTTCTTTTCTCTGAGGATGGTAATATTCCTCAAGGGAGACTTCCATTCCCCTTCCTACAGATGTAATTTTTGCTTTTAGTGTCCTTGTATTTTAGTACATTATCCCTACCCTCAACTGTGCACATATTCCTGTGGTCCCTAGAATCTCTGTTTGAAGTTGTCCAGAGGATAAACCTCCAGTTCTTTGCCAGCCTGGGTGACAGCCAATAATGGGAAGAGAATCTGGCAATTAAGTAAGCTTTAAAGAATCTCCATATAGAATAATTTCCTCTTAAAAGAAATCTAAAGCCTGGATGAGTGACGACTGCACATCAGACAGAAGAAAACCACATAGAAGATGGTAGGAGAAGCTGGGACACAATATTGCCATAAACCACACCCAACCTCCTCAACACAGTAACCCCAGCACAGTGATCAGGGGAAAATTCAGAACTGAGAGCTTTTCCAAGGGGAGTGAATGTTCAAATCCTACATTTGGCACCTCAGGTTTTAATACCTGCACCTTACAGATGAGCCCCCAAAACATCTAATTTTGTAAAACAGCAGGGCCTGTGTCCTGAGAACCACAACACTGTAGTGATCTAAGAAATGACTCTTAAATCGCTTGTGCACACACCTGGCCTGTGGCCCAGCTCAGAGGCAGCCAATCATTCCCAGACTTAAAGTGGAGGAGGATCACCTGCTTACATTAAAGCACCTGCCTGAGGGGCAGGCATCTAATTTAACACACATATCTAGGAGCCTGCTGAAATACTGTATACTGAAGACCTGTATATTGAAAACTGTAAGACATTAATGAAAGAAATTGAAGAATACACAAATAAATGAAAGATATTCCATGCTCATAGATTGTAAAAATTAATATTGTTAAAATGTCTATGCTGATTGGAACCAAGATGGCAGAGTAGAAGGACGTGCTCTCACTTCCTCTTGTGAGAACACCAGAATCACAGCTAGCTGCTGGACAACCATAGACAGGAAGACACTGGAACTCACCAAAATGGTACCCCACATCCAAAGATAAAGGAGAAGCCACAATGAGATGGTAGAAGGAGAACAATCACAGTAAAATCAAATCCCATAACTGCTGGGTGGGTGACTCACAGACTGGAGAACACTTATACCCTAGAATTCCACCCACTGGAGTGAAGGTTCTGAGCCCCAGGTCAGGCTTCCCAACCTGAGGGTCTAGCAACAGGAGGAGGAATTCCTAGAGAATCAGACTTTGAAGGCTACTGGGATTTGATTGCAGGACTTCCACAAAACTGGGAGAAACAGAGATTTCACTTCTTCAGAGGGCACACACAAAGTAGTGTGCTCATCCAAACCCAGGGGAAGGAGCAGTGACCCCATGGGAGACTAAACCAGACCTACCTGCTGGTGTTGGAGGGTCTCCTGCAGAGGCAGGGGCTGGCTGTGGCTCACCATGAGGATGAGGACACTGGAAGCAGAATTTCTGTGAAGTACTCGTTGGTGTGAGCCCTCCCAGAGTCCACCATTAGCCCCACCAAAGAGCTCAGGTAGGCTCCAGTGTTGGGTTGCTTCAAGCCAAAAAACCAACAGAGAGGGAACCCAGCCCCACCCATCAGCAGTCAAGCGGATTAAAGTTTTACTGAGCTCTGCCCATCAGAGCAACAGTCCCTCTCATCAGGAAATTTGCATAAGCCTCTTAGATAACCTCATCCACCAGAGGGCAGACAGCAGAAGCAAGAAGAGCTACAATCCTGCAGTTTGTAGGAAAAAACCCCACATTTACAGAAAGAGAAACAAGATGAAAAGGCAGAGGGCTATGTACTGGATGAAGGAACAAGATAAAACCCCAGAAACACAAATAAATGAAGTGGAGATAGGCAATCTTCCAGAAAAATAATTCAGAAAAATATTAGTGAAGATGATCCAAGACCTTAGAGAAAGAATGGAGGCAAAGATCGAGAAGATGCAAGAAATGTTTAACAAACATTAGAAGAATTAAAGAACAAACAAACAGAGATGAACAATACAATAAATGAAATGAAAACTACACTAGAAGGAATCAATAGCAGAATAACTGAGGATTAAGAACACATGAGTGACCTGGAAGACAGAATGGTGGAATTCACGGCTGCAGAACAGAATAAAGAAAAAAGAATGAAAAGACATGAAGACAACCTAAGAGAGCTCTGGGACAACATTAAACACAACAACATTTGCATTATAAGGGCCCCAGAAGATGAGAGAGAGAAAAGACCAGAGAAAATATTTGAAGACATTATAGTCAAAAACTTCCCTAACATGGGAAAGGAAATAGCACCCAAGTCCAGGAAGCACAGAGAGTCCCATACAGGATAAACCCAAGGAGAAACATGCCAAGACACATAGTAATCAAAATGGCAAAACATAAAGACAAAGAAAAATTATTGAAAGCAGCAAGGGAAAAATGACAAATAACATACAAGGGAACTCCCATAACGTTAACAGCTGATTTCTCAGCAGAAACTCTACAAGCCAGAAGGCAGGGGCATGATATACTTAAAGTGATGAAAGGGAAGGACCTACAACCAAGATTACTCTACCTGGCAAGGATCTCATTCAGATTCAATGGAGAAATCAAAAGCTTTACAGACAAACAAAAGCTAAGAGAATTCAGCACCACCAAACGAGCTCTACACCAAATGCTAAAGGAACTTCTCAAAGTGGGAAACACAAGAGAAGAAAAGGACCTACAAAAACAAACCCAAAACAATTAAGAAAATGGTCATAAGAACATACATATTGGTAATTACCTTAAACATGAATGGATTAAATGCTCCAACCAAAAGTCACAGACTTGCTGAATGGATATATAAACAAGACCCATATATATGTTGTCTAAAAGACACCCACTTCACACCTAGAAACACATTCAGACTGAAAGTGAGGGGATGGCAAAAGATACTCCATGCAAATGGAAATCAAAAGAAAGCTGGGGTAACAATACTCATATCAGATAAGATAGACTTTAAAATAAAGAATGTTACAAGAGACAAGGAAGGATATTACATAATGATCAATGGATCAATCCACAAAGAAGATATAACAATTATAAATATATATGCACTCAACATAGGAGCACCTCAATACCTAAGGCAACTGCTAACAGCTCTAAAAGAGGAAATTGACAGTAACACAATAATAGTCGGGGACTTTAACACCTCATTTACATTGATGGACAGATCATCCAAAATGAAAAAAATAAGGAAACAGAAGCTGTAAATGACACAATAGACTAAATAGATTTAATTGATATTTATAGGACATTCCACCCAAAAACAGCAGATTACACTTTCTGCTCAAGGGTGCATGGAACATTCTCCAGGATAGATCACATCTTGGGTCACAAATCAAGCCTCAGTAAGTTTAAGAAAATTGAAATCATATCAAGCATCTTTTTTGACCACAACACTATGAGATTAGAAATGAATTACAGGGAAAAAAAGCATTGAAAAAGCAAACACATGGAGGCTAAACGATATGTTACTAAATAACCAAGAGATCACTGAAGAAATCAAAGAGGAAATCAAAAAATACCTAGAGACAAATTACAAGGAAAACACAATGATGCAAAACCTATGGGATGCAGCAAAACATTTCTAAGAGGGAAGTTTACAGCTATACAAGCCGACCTGAAGGAACAAGAAGACGCTCAAATAAGCAATCTAACCTTACACATAAAGGAACTGGAGAAAGAAGAGCAAACAAAACCCAAAGTTAGTAGAAAGAAAGAAATCATAAAAATCAGAGCAGAAATAAATGAAATAGAAACAAAGAACACTGTGGCAAAGATCAATAAAACTAAAAGCTGGTTCCTTGAGAAGATAAACAAAATTCATAAAACATTAGCCAGACTCATCAAGAAAAACAGAGAGAGGATTCAAATCAATAAAATTAGAAATGAAAAAGAAAAAGTTACAACAGACACCACAGAAATACAGAGCATCCTAAGAGACTAATACAAGCAACTCTATGCCAAAAAAATGGAAAACCTGGAAGAAATGGACAAATTCTTAGAAATGTATAAACTTCCAAGACTGAACAAGGAAGAAATAGAAAATATGAACAGACCAATCACAAGTAATGAAATTGAAACTGTGATTAAAAATTTTCCAACAAAAAAAAGTCCAGGACCAGGTGGCTTCACAGGTGAATTCTGTCAGACATTTAGAGAAAAGCTAACACCCATCCTTCTGAAATTCTTCCAAAAAACTGCAGAGGAAGGAACACTCCCAAACTCATTCTACAAGGCCACCATCACCCTGATATGAAAACCAGACAAAGATACTACAAAAAAGAAAATTACAGACCAATATCATTGATGAATATAGATGCAAAAATCAACAAAATACTAGCAAAAAGAACCCAACAACACATTAAAAGGGTCATACACCATGATCAAGTGGGATTTATCTCAGGGATGCAAGGATTCTTCAATATATGCAAATCAATCAATGTGATACACCATATTAACAAATAGAGGAAGAAAAACCATATGATCATCTCAATAGATACAGAAAAACTTTTGACAAAATTCAACACCAATTTAAGATAAAACTCTCCAGAAAGTGGGCATAGAGGGAACCTACCTCAACATAATAAAGGCTATATATGACAAACCTACAGCAAACATCATTCTAAATGGTGAAAAACTGAGAGCATTTCCTCTGAGAACAGGAATAAGACAAGGTTGCCCACTCTTGCCGCTATTATTCAACATAGTTTTGGAAGTCTTAGCCACAGCAATCAGAGAAAGAAAAGAAATAAAAGGAATACAAATTGGAAATCAAGAAGTAAAACTTTCACTGTTGGCCAATGACATGATACTATATAGAGAGAATCCTAAATAGGCCACCAGAAAACTACTAGAGCTAATCAATGAATGTGGTAACAGCAGAATACAAAATTAATGCACAGAAATCTCTTGCATTCCTATACACTAATGATGAAAAATCTGAAAGAGAAATTAAGGAAACACTACCATTTACCATGGCAACAAAGAGAATAAAATACCTAGGAATAAACCTACCTAAGGAGACAAAAGACCTGTATGCAGAAAACTATAAGACACTGATGAAAGGAATTAAAGATGATACCAACAGATGGAGATATGTACCATGTTCTTGGATTGGAAGAATCAATATGGTGAAAATGACTATACTACCCAAAGCAATCTATAGATTCAATGCAATCCTTAACAAATTATCAATGGCAATTTTTACGGAGCTAGAACAAAAAATCTTAAAATCTGTATGAAGAAACAAATGACCCCAAATAGCCAAAGCAGTCTTAAGGGAAAGAAATGGAGCTGGTGGAATCAAACTCCCTGACTTCAGACTATAATATAAAGCTACAGTAATCAAGACAATATGGTACTGGCACAGATACAGAAACATAGATCAATGGAACAGGATAGAAAGGCCAGAGATAAACCCACGCACCTATTGTCAACTAATCTATGCAAAGGAGGCAAACATATACAATAGAAAAAAGACAGTCTCTTCAATAACTGGTACTGGGAAAACTGGACAGCTACATGTAAAAGAATGAAATTAGAACACTCCTTAACACCATACACAAAAATAAACTCAAAATGGATTAGAGACCTAAATGTAAGACCAGACACTATAAAACTCTTAGAGGAAAACATAGGAAGAACACTCTTTGACATAAATTGCAGGAAGATCTTTTTTGATCCACCTCCTAGAGTAATGGAAATAAAACCAAAAATAAACAAATGGGACCTAATGAAACTTAAAAGCTTTTGCACAGCAAAGGAAACAATAAAAAAGACGAAAAGACAACCCTCAGAAGGGGAAAAACATTTGCAAATGAATCAACAGACAAATGATTAATCTCTAAGATATATAAACAGCTCATGCAGCTCAACATTAAAAAAAAAACAACCCAATCCAAAAATTGGCAGAAGACCTAAATAGACATTTCTCCAAAGAAGACATAGAGATGGCCAAGAAGCAAATGAAAAGCTGTTCAACATCACTAATTATTAGGGAAATGCAAATCAAAACTACAGTGAGGTATCTCCTCACACCAGTAAGAATGGGCATCATCAGAACATCTATTAACAACAAATGCTGGAGAGGGTGTGGAGAAAAGGGAACCCTCTTACACTGTTGGTGGGAATGTAAATTGATACAGCCACTATGGAGAACAGTATGAAGATTTCTTAAAAAATTAATAATAGAATTACCATATGATCCAGCAATTCCACTACTGGGCATATACCCAGAGAAAACCATAATTCAAAAAGACTCATTCACCCCAATGATCTTTACAGTATTATTTACAATAACCAGGTCATGGAAGCATCCTGAATGCCCATTGACAGACGAATGGATAAAGAAGATGTTGTACATATATACAATGGAATATTACTCAGCCATAAAGAGGAACAAAATTGGTTCATTTGTTGAGACGTGGATCGATATAGAGACTGTCATACAGAGTGAAGTAAGTCAGAAAGAGAAAAACAAATAGCGTATATTAATGCATATATGTGGAACCTAGAAAAATGGTACAGATGAACTGGTTTGCAGGGCAGAAATTGAGAGACTGATGTAGAGAACAAACCTATGGGCACCAAGGGGGGAAAGCAGTGGGGGGATGGGGGTGGTTGTGTGATAAATTGGGTGATTGGGATTGACATGTATACACTGATGTATATAAAATTGATGACTAATAAGAACCTGCTCTATAAAAAAATAAATTAAATTCAAAAAGAAAATGTCTATACTTACCGAAGCCATCTATAGATACGATGCAATCCCTATCAAAATTCTAATGGCATTTTTCACAGAACTAGAACAATTAATCCTAAAATTTGTATGTAACCACAAAAGACACTGAATAGCCAAAGCACTCTTGAGAAAGAATGACAAAGCTGGAGGCATCATGCACCCTGATTTCAAACTATATTACAAAGGTATAATAATTAACACTGTATGACATTGGCATAAAAACAGCCACATAGATCAATGAAAGAGAATATAAAGCCCAGAAATAAACCTATGTATACATGGTGAATTAATTTAAGACAAAAAATGCCAAAATATACAAGGGGGAAAGGACAGTCTCTTCAATAAATGGTGCTGGGAAAACTGGACAGTCATATGGAAAACAATGAAACTGGACCACTATCTTACACCACACACAAAAATTAACTCAAAAAGGATTGAGGACTTTAACATAAGACCTGAAACCATAAAATTCCTAGAAGAAAACACAGGTGGTAAGCTCCTTGACATAAGTCTTGGTGATGATTTTTAAATAGGACACCAAAAGCAAAAGCAACAAAGCAAAAATAAACTAGGACTACATTAAACTAAAAACTTCTGCACAACAATGGAAACCATCAACAAGGTGAAAAGGCAGCATATTGAGTGGGAAAAAATATTTGCAAATCATAATCTGATAAGGGACTAATATCCAAAATATCTGAAGGAATTAAATAATTTTTGATTTAATTTTTAATAATTCAACAGCAAAAAAATTCAAATTAAAAATTGGCTAGAAGATCTGAAAGACCTTTTTCCAAAGAAGACACACAGATGGTGAACAAGTACATGAAAAGATGCTCAATATTAATCAACATGGAAATGCAAATCAAAATCACAATGAAATATCACAAGTAAATATCACAAATTGTATCAAAAAGCAATAAATAACAAGTGTTGGAGAGGATGTGGAGAATACTGTTGGTATGAATGAAAATTGGTGTAGCCAGTATGAAAAACAGTAGGGAAGTTCCTCAAAAAATTAAAAATAGAACTACCATATGATCCAGCAATTCCACTTCTGGATACTTATCTAAAAAGAAAAAAATAAGAAAACACTAATTCAAAAAGAGATATACAGCCCCCCATTTATTAGAACACTATTTACAATAGCAGAGATATGGAAACAGCGTAAATGTCCATCAATGGATGAATGAATAAAGAAATTTATATTAAATATATTGGAATATTGTTTAACCATAAAAAAAGAAGGAAATCTTGCCATTTGCAACAACATGGATAGACCTCAAGGGCATGATGCTAAATGAAATAAGTCAGACAGAGAAACACAAATACTGTATGATCTCTCTTATATGTAGAATTAAAAAACAAAACAAACCAAAATGTACAAACAAAAAGAAGCTCATAGATACAGAGGACAGATTGGCGGTTGCCAGAATTGAGGGTGGGGGTTGGGAAAAATGGGTGAAAGGAGTCAAAAGTTAAAAAAAAATAAATGAAAAAATGAAAAAAATTATTAATAGGGCTAATGATGGTCTTTACAAATTGGTAATGAAAAACTCACTAGAAAGATTCTACAATTTTAAATAGAATATACCTAATAGTGTATCTGATAGAATTGCATGTAGGAACTGATAAATTCATATAAGAGTAGAAAACATTATAATTGTATTATTTTTTATGCCTCAAGAATATAGGAATGTTTTTTGGAGTAGAAAATTCTACATTAGGCTTGAAGCAATATAGAGTCCAATAAAAGCTATATCCCTACCCCTGAGAACATTTGAACAATCCACTTGACATGAAATTAAAAAGTCCCAGGCATCTAACAACCATATGTTGGAAGTGGCATACAAAATACAAACCATGCCATCAAGATTAGGCATTTGGCAACTGAAGGTTGGGTGGGCACTTAGAGTTATTTTGCAACACAGCATAGATCCCAAAGCAATGACAGTCTCCTAGGCTAGAGGGCCTGTTGAAGCAAGCTAGCACATACACATAAAAAACTAATTACAAGGGGCTTTAAAAACAGGAAATTAACAGTTATTAAATGCAAACACCTTTGGGGGAAGTGAGGTAAGTTAATAGTAAAAAGCAGTGGTAGTGATCGTGCTGTGTGGCTGTGAGGCAAAAGTGAGTGATGGTGGAAAAAAAATGAGAGAAGAGAGAATGTCAAAAAAATAATCATGTTTTTCCTCTTTAGGAGAAGAAGTGAGGCCAGAAATAAAATGATAAATTTAATGTAAATTTATGAATAGAACTTGGCCTGAAACCATAGTTCAAGAAACACAAAAAGTGAATTGTTTAGGTAAATAGTCATAGCACATAGTGCCCAGATCTGACTCAGAGCGTCTAGGATATATTACCACATGTTTATATAAAGAACATGACACCTGAAAGAATAGAATGACATAAAGTAAGTTTAAAAAGTAAAAATACTGATTTTTTATGATTGAAGTTAGAAGCAAACAAATATATTTGGGAATTACTGGCAAGTTGCTAATGACCTATCAGATAACACAGTTAAGCCTTGTTGACTTGAAATTTCCTATTGAGAAAAAAGTGCCTATATTATTTTTAATAGAAAATATATTATTAAGTAAATGTTTTAAAATATAAATATTAAAACATAAGTATGTAAATTCATTGTCCCAGAGAATATGTGTAAGAGTCAGAACTTACTTTTGAGTACTAAGTACATGGGTCACACTGAAGAGGGATCTTCAGGTATAAAACCTGAAAAACTTCTGTGTATTTTAATTTTCTTTATTAACAATCATGCATTCAAGAGGTAATTAAATTTAAAATATAGCAAAATAAAAAATATATATACAAAATAGAATACGTAGTACATTCTGGCATGAATAAAGCTAGGTTAATGGTGGAACTGGATGAATATTACTAAAGAACATATAGTTTGAAAGAGGAAAAAACAAGCTGTTATTTAAGGCTTGTGAAAAACAGGCTTATATCTTACAGGGCTTAATTATCCCACAGAAAAATCTATGTGTATGTATAAGTGCTTTTGTGTGGGTACACACCAAAATTTTTCAACTTAAATAAAAATTAGGTTAAGTAAGATCTATCCAGGACCCAAGAAACATTAACACGTAAGTAATTTGAAAAGTTCCTATTAGATACAAGAAGTTGACCAATTTAGTGTTCGTCAAGTATTAATTACTAAGACTTCAGAATTCAAATTAGTAAAATCTCAATCAAGAATGGCTTGGCAGGGAATTCCCTGACAGTCCAGTGGTTAGAATGCAGGTTTCCACTGCTGTGGAGCCGGGTTGGGGAACTAAGATCCCACAAGCTGCGTGGCACAGCAAAAAAAAAAAAAAAAAAAAAGGCTTGGCAATGTAATTGGCTTGTTTTTTTTCCCTTTTTTTATGGGCATTTACTGAATATCTACACTACCAACCAGTGTAGTAGTGTTGAGATCCAGAGAAGCCAGTCTTTGATACCAGATTTCCCAATTCTGCCCTGGAACTTCTTGTGCTGTGAATGAATTAACAGTGTCCTGTCTTCCCTGCCCAGTGGGCAGCCTCCTGACTGCTGTTTCACTTTTCATAGACAATGGTAGATGCTCCAAATTCAATCCCTTCTGTCTCAGCTATGCAGCTATGCAGCACTTTTTAAATACCTGTGGTATTTCTTACAATTGTTTCCTCCTTCTGGTACTCTAGTAATTTCTGTTCTTGCTTTCTAGTCCTCAAAAGTTCTATATTACAAGTCTTTACAGCAACTGTAAGACAATTCCAAATCTGTCCAGGAGTGCTTTGCTGGGACCATTTGCCTACCTGTTTACACATTTCCTGGAAGAATTTTCCAATTTACTCAAATCCCCTTTACAGTTGCATTGCCTCTGATCTGTCTCTTTAGACTTGACCAAGTTCAACTAGCTTATATTAGTTCTATTTTTTTAATGGAAAGTATTATTGAGCATTTTCCAAATGTTTGGCAGTCTATATTCCTATCTCATACACTCCTTCCAGTTCTGTGAGGTACATAGGGAAAGTTATGCAACACAGAGGAGAGGCAAAGCCAGTAATTTGGGTTAGAAGCCTGGTTATGCCACTTACTAGCTGTTTGTAATTGTAGGCAAGTCACTCACTCTCTAGGCACTTCAGATAATAAAAGTACCCACTTCAGAGTTTGTGAGTAGTAAATGAGCTAAAATATGTAAAATACTTAGAACAGTGGCTGCATACAATCAGCACTATATAAGTGTCAACTATTAGTATTTTACTCATTTTACAAATGGAAGATAGGTTCAGAGGGATTTAAGTTACTCAAGCTCAAATAGTTAGCATTTTGACAATAGCTATACCACTATTTACATGGTTATCTATTTCTGAACACCTATATTATTCTAACCTTTGATGAAAAATGCTTTGATCAACACCCCTATATCTAAATCTTTATTCATGTCAACTCCCCCCCACACATACAGCATAAAATCCATAGAATAATGTCCAAAAGTATGCTGACATTTCAGATTTTGGGGTGTCTGGCCAAAGTATCTCTCAGTTTCATCTTCCACCAGCCATAAATGAAGGTGTCCATTCACCTAAACTCTTATCAACATTGGGTCATATTTACTTTTTATACCAGAATCCACTCCCACTCAATTAAACTTTAATCATTTAAGATGATTTTATTTTTAAGTAGTTTTTACTTTGCTAATATTTTAGCAAGAATTAAGTAATGTCAAAATCTCCGTTTAGGGCTTCCCTGGTGGCGCAGTGGTTGAGAGTCCTCCTGCCGATGCAGGGGACGCGGATTCGTGCCCCGGTCTGGGAAGATCCCACATGCCGCGGAGTGGCTGGGCCCGTGAGCCATGGCCGCTGAACCTGCACGTCCGGAGCCTGTGCTCCGCAACGGGAGAGGCCTCTCAAAACTCTGTTTATTTAGAAAAGGTAGGTAAAATTCCAAATTATTGTCCCTGTTTTTGAGCATAGACTATACAATTTTTGGATGAGTGTCCCATATCTAGCACATTGTGGCTGGAAGGACATTGAATTGGTACCTACTACATCATCTGAATTAGTATGTCCTTTCATTCAACTTTCTCTCCTGTGGCATCAAGTTTACCAAACTTGATCTCTCTCCTCTGAATATGCTAGTTGGAAATGAACTATGTTATTCTAGATATATCTTCAAGGCAAATATTAATGTTTGGACATTCTGTATTTATTTTTGTTTTCCCTAGGGAATATGCTTTAAACTATTTTGTTTTAGCCATAAATACGAATATTGTTTGTCAGTCTTAGAAGTTCTTATCTTCCTGTCTGAGGTTGCAGTGGAAGTTGGAGTGGTAGTTAGGATGGAGAGAAGATGGGGAGATAGAATGATAGGAAAATAGATTGATTTTGGGGATTCTGTATTGAATGGATGTTTGGAGACACTGTGCTAAACAAATAAGAATAGAATAATAAATTGTGAATGCCTAATATTCAAAAGTTCCTTAAGTCGTAGCAACTAAAAACAAACATAAAGTTGACAAGTTGAAGACCTGAGGGAGCAGTAAAGTATAGGCACTTCATGACTGAATTAGTTTCACATTAATACTTCTGGATAATTAACTGAATAAAAAAAAAAAAAGTATCCCTGAAGCTATGAATTTAATCTCTGCTACATATAGAAACAGAATAAAGTTGTTCAATACACACACAGATATACACACGTAGAGAGAGTAATGTGTTGGAACATGTTTAATACTAGCTTTCTAAAGAAACAAAAGACCTGATTTGTGAGATTTGCCAATTTCTTGATGTAAATGCTACCACTGCAGTCAATTTCAAGCTACCAACAAGATATCACTGATCATGGTGTTGGGAAGAGGTTCACAAAATAACTTTCATGAGACGGTGCCAGCCAGGTCTAGCACACCAGTATGGAGTCTTCAAAACAAATGACAATTTATTACAATGTCACAGAAATCTGTAGCTGCAGCTGCCTACATGACTACACACATTAAATTAAACCTAATGTGTGCTGTCAGACGTAGAAAAATGCATAACAAGGACAGAGGAATAAACTTCCATATTTGCTCTGTCCCTTAGCTTATATGGTCAGTGATACCATTTGATCTGCATCTAAAAAGTTTCCTCCTTGAACTGTGGAAAATAAATGAAGGCGACATTCTTGAGGCTGAAGAAAATGAATTGTTAACCCCCAGGGCCACAGAAAATAAACAGGGAGGCTTTGTTCAAGCTAAAGAAAATAAATTAAACATAAAAGATGCTATTTCAGGGACAAAGATTTATCATTTTTAAAGCTGGTTGAGGGCTAGACTAATATTGCAAAGTTCCAGAGAGTAGCTCTACACTGCTTCCTTGAAAAACTCATTATAAACCAACTACCGCCATCCTCTGAATTGCATAACACTCTGGCAGTAGTCTGGTAGTCTGTCCCTCTGCCTATTTTTCAAGAAATAAATTGTCTTCTTTCTTTATGGAAGATTATGCCCCTGTTCTGTTTCCTTCTTAAGTTGCTTTGCATGTAAGCAGTAAATTGTCCTATTTCAGCTCAGAGACAACTTCTCAGAGAACATATTCAAAGTGATCTTTCCAGCTTCCCAGATAGTCTCCTTTGAAAGTGTTTTGGAGTGTCAGATAACCCATTCACTACCTATCAAGGCTTATCATTATTTCAGTGGCTGACTTGTTTCTCAAAAAGCCTAACTTTAAATTATTATTTAATATAGCAGTAATTCTTGCATTATGTATAAAAACAATGAAATAACTAAGTCTGAGGGAAAGAATGCAGTACATTTGGATTTGAAAAATGGTGCATTCTAATTATTATTTCCTATTAAAGTTTTCTCCTTTATTCTATGTAAAATACCACATAAAATAAATGTAAAAAAGTATGAAGATATTTTTGCCATTTGCTCCCAAACTGAAAAGCATTTATAACTTAAAAATTAAATATTTTGTTTTCTAGTTACTGTTTTGAGCAGTAATTTAATCCCAAAGCATGTATGAAGTGCCTACGATGTGATGGCACTCTACTAGTTGCTAGAACAGTCTTTCTCATCTTTGTCTACACATAAGAACAAATTGGGTAGTATTTTTAAGTAGAAGGTGCCTGGGCCCTCACCTCAGAAAATCAGATTCAATTATCTGGAATAGGACCAAGATGCTGATATATTTAAAATACTCTGTGATGTGCATCCAGGATTCTGAATCACCACGCTAGAGATACAGGAAGGAATAAGATCCAATTACTGCCCTCAAGTAGCTGGCCATCTAAAAAGGGAGATGTCCTAGCTTGGTTGTCATAACAAAATACCATAGAATGTATGGTATCTTGCACCAGTCTCCAAATACTGAATACTATATTCTAAATACTGTTTACTACTTTCAAAATCACCTGTAAAATATTTTAAATGACCTCAATATATTATTTTCATGAAAACATGTGTTGTTATGAAAATATATGTTTAGTAGTGTATCACTTATTGGAAGTTCATATTATTGATCAAACTGGAACATGACCAAGAACCCAATATTAGGCATATGTGTACATGTACACATACACACATACACATATGCACACACAAACTATGATAAATATTCTAAAGCTTATTGATCTTCAAAACAGGTTTATTTGGGAATAGCAGAGAATTGCAATTCAGGACATTCAAGCTATAGTGAAACATAGGCAAGTCCAAAGAGACAAAGGGAAGGTCAGCTTTTACTAGGATTCAGTAGAAAATTGGTGAGGACTATTTTAAACACAAGTTTATTGGAGAAGAGCAGGAATTGTCGTGGTTTCTCACTGGCTGCAAGCAGTGATTAGAGTGTTGCTGCTGGGGTAAGAGGGATCTTCCTCATCTTTCTTAAAAGAAGCAGGTAAAATTCTCAGGTGAAATATATCCTCCTTAGTCAAAGTGATTCTTATATTCCTTTTTCCTGCTGTTTATCCAGGCTGCAATGAGTGGTATGTGCATGAGAGTTCCACCTTCAGGCTTTCCAGCCTCGATTTTTAAATGAGGTTTCCTTTATTTTCACATTCCCCTCTTTTGATCAAGATCTCTCCTTGAAAGCATCACTGATCAAGAGTTGGATCTTCTGCATGTAGTGGTTTTGTCCCTCAATGTGAGGAAGGACCCTTCCTAGTTGTCATGTCCCATGTCAGAGGGAAAGTGCAGACTGGAAACCATTGAGGCCTCACTTGAGTAACAAGGAAGTGTGGGAGTGAGAATGTTCAGGCATTTCTCATCTAAAGTCTATATCTTATCAAGGTTATAAGCACTGAAGTTCACCTCAAAGTGCTGAGCCAGCATCACTCTATTGGGTTCATCCTTTTTATAAAGATTTGACAGGCAACAGGTACAAAACTCAAAAATGATTATGCAAAGCAAAGTTAAAAGTAATATGACAAGTTCAGTTTGTATGATGGTTCTAAAATAGGAGTCCAAACCTGAGGGTGACCAGCTAAATAGGTGAAAAGACCAGAGGTCATCGGGTGAAATTTGTTGTAACCAATGGGATTGTTTCTTGATTTTGTGTAATTTTTAAATCTCTCCAGAGACACTTATCCTTGTGCAACAGGTGTTGTTTGCTATTTCATAAATGCCTCTTTGTTCAGCAAGTAGATAACTGAGGACCATGTGATTTCCCAAAATTACTTTAACCAATGATCATCATTGGGCTTCTATTGCCTTGGCTGTGGAATCAGCCAGCTCTCCTAACATTAGGGAGAGATTCTTGATCAAGCATTAATTGGCACTTATTCCAACCCAAAGGAGGAGGACTTTCCCTATGGAGGCAAACTTGGAGTCATGTATGCCTCCTGGAAGTTCTAAGAGGCCATGGAGGCTTAATAGAGTGGACCAATGACAGGCTTCAAAAGTCTTACTCTGTAGCTGATGTCAAGGAGACACCAGGTGTAATCAGCAGTGGCACTTGGGACAAGTGAAAAAAATTGTTGCAGTATGGACTAAAGAGTCACCACTGTCACGAACAGATTACAATTTCTAGTGGCAAACCCCAAAATTAGGTAAGTTTTCCCCTTTTGCAATAGATTGAAAAATGTGGATAAGAGCATTGTCTTTCCAAGAAAAAAAGGAAGAGGGTAAGGTAAAAATTATCAGCAGGAAAAAGGTATACAGGTCTGGTCCGATCATCTTGAGAAAGCTGTCTCCCTCAACTGTCATCTGTTTCAATTCCTAGTCAGTTTGATTCCGAGATTTCCATGGCTTGTATAGAAACAGGTGTCAGATGGACTCTTCTTTACCTGTGAGATGTGTACTTAAGGCTGGAGTCTCTGAAGTTTGGCTGCCATCTGGGTAGTGAGGAGAACCTGGTACGGTCCCTTCCAAGGAGATATAAGGGCAGTCTTTGTTCTTAATGATTTCAAATCAGATGGGTGGGAGAAAATTGGAAATATTAGTTTAGAGATTTGTAGTCAGATATTTGGAGAAACTAGAAGAGTTTAGGACCCAGTCCAGTTTACATGTGTATAATAAAACCTTGAAGGCAATTAACAGGACAAGAATCTAACATCTATATAGGTGCAAACATAATTTCTCTCTTCATAATTATTCTCCTATTTTATCAAAGATAATCACAGCAAAGTTAATTTGTCTGTATTAAACTTGGCCTGATTATTTAGATAAATGCAGCAAGAATGGTTATTGATGGTTAGCTCTTTTCTTAAGATTGCTTTGCTGGAACCTTGACCAATTTTTTCAGTTTCTTAAAGCTGTCTGGTCATATCTGAGTCTATGTCCACCTCTCTTGAATATAATAATTCAGTCAAGCCTTGGTAACATAACCAACATTTCCAATTGTTTTCTGTTAGAATGAGAACAGATTCTTATTGAACTTATGCAAATACATATATTGTAAAAAAAATAAAAATATTTGGGCTTTCCTGGTGGCGCAGTGGTTGAGTGTCCACCTGCCAATGCAGGGGACGCGGGTTCGTACCTCAGTCTGGGAGGATCCCACATACTGCAGAGCAGCTAGGCCCGTGAGCCATGGACGATGAGCCTGCGCGTACGGAGCCTGCGCGTCTGGAGCCTGTGCTCCGCAACGGGAGAGGCTGCAACAGTGAGAGGCCCACGTACCACAAAATAATAATAATAATAATAATTTTAAAAAATAAGAATATTTAATGAGAGTTCCCAATTTTTGGAGGGATCAGGTACAGAAAACAGAGATAAATGTTTCATCTTTATTTAAAAACGTATATTTTATCAAATTGCTATAAGTCATAGATGTTTAAGAAACGTTTCCTTAAATCTGGAAAAGTAAAATATTAGAGAACCTGCATAAGAAGTCATAAAAATTATAATCATCCTTAGTCTCCTGTAATTAATTCTTCTCAATTTGGATCTTGTGTTAGAAACTTTATGAATCAATGAGTTTTCCATTAAAGCTTTTTAAAATATTTACCCAGGTCACTGTTATGATTTTTCTGAGGTATGTTTGTACTTAATTTATTGAAATTATAATCTTGTGAAAATGCACAACGGAAACCTAAATCAAAATAGAGTGAGGAAACCATGAAGAGAGGGCTCTAACACACGTATCATTCACTGCATATTTCAAGCCCCAGGTGAAGAAAGAGTACCTTCTGACAGCAACAACAAGTTGCCTATAATTGCAGCCAAAAAGAAACTGCCACAGCCCTCCCCAGTTTCCTTTTAAAATATAATAAAAACTGACTTTCCTTTGGTCTCCTTGAACTTGCCTATGGTTCATCATAGTTGGCTTGTCCTGAATTGCAATTCCTCTGCTATTCCCAAGTAAACTCATCTTGGCTAGCTAAAGGTCTGGTTATTTTATTTTTTAAGATCAACGATTTCAAATTATGGGTTTTTTAATTAATTTTTGAGTATAGTTGCTTTACAACGTTGTGCTGATTTCTACTGTACAGCAAAGTGAATCAGCTATAAGTATACATATATGCCCTCTTTTTTGGATTTTCTTCCCATTTAGGTCACCACAGAGCACTGAGTAGAGTGCCCTGTGCTATACAGTTTCTTATCAGTTACCTATTTTATACATAGTATCAATAGTTTATATAGGTCAATCCTAATCTCCCAATTCATCCCACCCCCCTTCCCCCTTGATATACATATGTTTGCTCTCTATGTCTGTGTCTTTACTTCTGCTTTGCAAATAAGATGATCTATATCATTTTTCTAGATTCCACATATACACATTAATATACAATATTTGTTTTTATAGTTCTGACTTACTTCACTCTGTATGATAGTCTCTAGGTCCATCCATGTCTCTACAAATCACCCAATTTCATTCCTTTTTATGGGTGAGTAATATTCCATTGTATATATATGTACCAATTCTTCTTTATCCATTTCTCTGTTGATGGACATTTCGGTTGCTTCCATGTCCTGGCTATTGTAAATAGTGCTGCAATGAACATTGGGGTGCATGTGTCATTTTTTTTTTCCTTTTTTTTTTTTAACATCTTTATTGGAGTATAATTGCTTTACAATGGTGTGTTAGTTTCTGCTGTATAACAAAGTGAATCAGCTATTCATAATCATATATCCCCATATCTCCTCCCTCTTGCATCTCCCTTCCACCCTCCCTACCTCACCCCTCTAGGTGGCATGTGTCTTTTCAAATTATGGTTTTCTTTGGGTATATGCCCAGCACTTGGATTTCTGGGTCACATGGTAGTTCCATTTTTTAATTTTTTTAAGGAACCTCCATACTGTTCTCCATAGTGGCTGTATCAATTTACATTCCCACCAACAGTGTAAGAGGGTTCCCTTTTCTCCATTTCCTCTCCAGCATTTATTGTTTGTAGATTTTTTTGACAATAGCCATTCTGACTGGTGTGAGGTGATACCTCATTGTAGTTTGATTTGCATTTCTCTAATAATTAGTGACGTTGAGCATATTTTCATGTGCCTCTTGTCCATCTGTATGCCTTATTTGCAGAAATATCTATTTAGGTCTTCTGCCCATTTTTTGATTGTGCTGTTTGTTTCTTTGATATTGAGCTGCATGAGTTGTTTGTGTATTTTGGAGATTACTCCTTTGTCAGTTGCTTCATTTGCAAATATTTTCTCCCATTCTGATGGTTGTCTTTTTTTCTTGTTTATGGTTTCCTTTGCTGTGCAAAAGATTTTAAGTTTAGTTAGATCCCATTTGTTTATTTTTGTTTTTATTTTCATTACTCTAGAAGGTGGGTCAAAAAAGATTTTGCTGTGATTTATGCCAAAGAGTGTTCTGTCTATGTTTTCCTCTAAGATTTTTATAGTGTTTGTGCCTACATTTAGGTCTTTAATCAATTTTAAGTTTATTTTTGTGTAGGTGTTAGAGAGTGTTCTAATATTATTCTTTTACATGTAGCTGTCCAGTTTTCCCAGCACTTCTTTCTTTTTTTTTTTTGTGGTATGCAGGCCTCTCACTGTTGTGGCCTCTCCCATTGTGGAGCACAGGCTCTGGACACACAGGCTCAGCAGCCATGGCTCACAGACCTAGCCGCTCTGTGGCATGTGGGATCTTCCCTGATTGGGGCACGAACTCGTGTCCCCTGCACCAGCAGGTGAACTCTCAACCACTGCACCACCAGGGAAGCCCCCAGCACTTCTTATTGAAAAGGCTGTCTTTTCTCCATTGTATATTCTTGCCTCCTTTGTCATAGATTAGGTGAACATAGGTGTATGGGTTTATCTCTGGGCTTTCTAGCCTATTCCATTCATCTATATTTCTGTTTTTGTGCAAGTATCATACGTCTTGATTACTGTAGCTTTGTAATATAGTCTGAAGTCAAGAAGCATGATTCCTCCAGCTCTGTTTTTCTTTTTCAAGATTGAACATATATGAAAATTCCTCTTTAAAGATTCCTTTCTCATAAATACTCTATAACTTACTATTTTCATTTTCTTATCTTTTTATCCCCTCTTATTCTGGCAATTGTTTTAGTTTAGAGCAACATTATTTTTTTTTCCTCAACAACAATGATAACAAAAAATGCATCTCCACTACTCATACTGTCTTTTACTGAAAGCACATATCCTATTTTTCATATATAGTCATTTTTTTCGTTTTATTACTTTTAGTAGTTTTATTTTTAAGAAAACAACATTTTTGCTGAGACTTTCAACTTTATTAGTTTAAACATTATTTTCTTAATTTCAAAAACTTACAAAGCTTATCTAGAAAAGAAATGATATAAGAATAATTACAGATTTACTCTTAGAGAATAGCATAATTGCCTATGCATTAAGTTAAATGAATATAAATTCCTTCTACATAATATAATTAAAATAAGCCATATATTTTTTAGAAATTACAGTATGAAATTCACTTGTGTCTATAGGTTTATACTCTTAATTGCTCTGTTAGATTAAGGATGGTAGAATAGGTGAGGGCAGTAGGATCTTCACATTATTCCTGAAGAGGGCTGCTCTAAGTTGAGTAAGCAGAATAAAGATTTGAAAGATAGGACAACAACTTCTAAACTGATGGCACTGCTATGAACATCTTGGAAGCCAAGACCAGAATTCCCAACCTTGCATGTAGTTATAAGAAACAGGAGATGTTCTTTTAAACAAAGATTGCTGCCTGACTACAAATCTGAAAAGACAAGGCAACAAGTATGAGCCTGTCAAAGAGTGATTATAACCTGGCATTGAGGAATTATCACTCTGTGTGTGTGCAAAACAGAAAGAGTGGTTGTTCTTTTATTGGCCTTTTCAGCTGATTGTATAGACCCTTCTTTTGCTCAAGTCACTGTGGTATAAGAGCAGTGGCTTTCAAATATGTTGGATCATTCCATAGCAAGAAATATTAGTATATATATGGCCCAGCACATAGCTATACTTACAAAAACATATAAAAAATTGAAATAAAAGTATAACAAACTGACATGTAATTCCTATTTTTTAGTATATGCCATGCATGTATTGATTGGCACTTTATAAAATTACTCTTTTATGTATATATAAATAAATAAATTATAATAAATTTATCTATAAATTATATATAAAATTGAATATATATTATTTACTTATCTATATTGATATAGATACCATTTATATTTTCTATTTAAATAAATGTAAATCAGGGTGTGACATCAACATCATACTGGAGGGAGATGCTCTCTTTGTCTCTCCCCTTTTAACACACAACCAGTGAAACATCCACAACTCAACAAAGGTGCTTCTGCCCCACACACCAGGATGGCTGAGTATTCTCCATATCTGTACACCTAAAGTTATGTGGGCTGGAACACATAGAGGAGTCAGAACCAGGGGGGACAGTGAAGGCAGTGCCTTCAAGACCAATTCCCTTGCCACAGTGGCTGAGTCCACAGTTCCAGAGAACCCAGTAGAAGCAAGGGAGGCAACACACATGACTCTCTACTTCTGACCACAGAAGCACCCATGGTCACAGGTAACTGGGCAGCAGAGGCAGTGGGCCTGTGACCCCATCTCTCCAGCTGTGGAGGCACCCAAGACTCTGGACCCCCACCCCGTCCCTGCAGTGATGGAGCTCATGAACCCAACACCAGACATGGCACAGGAGCCCAGCACCCTGGGTCCCCTCCCCCACTCCCCCTACAGTGACAGAACCTGTGACTCAGGACATCCTGGACATTGCAGAGGCACCACCATCCTGGTGCCCCAGGCAGCAAAACCAATGACACTTGCTGTAGCAAGACACCAACAACCCTGGAAGCACAGCAGCGATATCAAGAGTACTGAGCAACACTCTGACAGAGGAAAGTGTCAACTCTCAAACATAGCCAGAGGCAGTTCAGGAAAGAGACACCAGAAACTTGTGCTAAAGTGCCACCTACTGAAAAATAAATGAAGACCCTAATTTCTAACATGAAACATTAGAATCAAGTGGAAGAAAAAAACAACAACAAAGCTTTATATAAAGAAGAAAGGACAACATTTACTTTACATGTGACAGTCATGGTGCCATCAAACACAATGAAGAACCACAGTAAAACTGTATCACAAAAAGAAATGAGAATTCTTCAGAAACCAAACTTAGAGTCATAGAATATTGTGATCTAACAAATAGAGAATTAAAAATAACTGTCATGAAGAAATTCAATGAGCTACAAGAAAACTCAGAAAGACAGTTCATGAGCTCAGGAATAAAATGAATGAACAGAAGAAACCCTTAACAAAGAGACTTAAACTCTAAAAAAGAAAATAACATAAATTCTGGAGCTGAAAAACAAGATGATGAATGCATTAGAAAACACTGGAAATAGAGCAGATCATATGGAAGAGAGAATTAGCAAGCTTGAAGATAGAAATCTAGAAATGATACAAGTAGAAGAGGAAAGATAAATAAGATATTTTAAAAATGAGAAAATTCTATGAGAGCCATCTGAGTCTTTTAGGAAAGGCAACATTAAGGTAATGTCTATACTAGAAGGAAAAGAGAAGGAGAAGGGAGCAGAGTTTATTTAAAGAAACAATAGCTTAAAACTTCCCAAACCTGGGAAGGAACTGGATATACAAGTCCATAAAGTTAAGAGAACATCTAATTACCATAATGAAAAATACCTTCTCTAAGACACATTATACTAAACCTGTCAAAAGTCAATGAAAAAGAAAGAAGTTTAAAAGCAACAAGGGCAAAAGGAACCTACAAAGAACCCCCATTAGGCTATGAAAAGATTTCTCAGCAGAAACTCTATAAGACAGGAGAGATTAGAATGACATTCTCACTCAAAATACTGAAACATAAAAATTGTCACCAAAGGATATTCTATCATTCAGATACAAAGGAAAAATACTTTCCTGGACAAACAAAAGCTGAGGGAGTTAATCATCACTAGATTTGCCTTACTAGAAAGGATCTCTTCTACTAGAACCAAAATTCAAAAATACACAAAACTTTGAGTAACATGGTAAATAGACAGACGGAATCAGAAAATTGCAACTCTATCAAAATAGATTGTAAAACAGTTTATTATACCACAATGGTGAAAGGGTGGGAAAGTATGAAAAAATAACTATGGCTACTTCAATTTGATAACAAACTCACAACATAAAAAGATATAATTTAGGACAACAAAAATATAAAAGGAGAAGAGGAAAAGGACAGACCCTGTATAGGCAAATAAAGGTAAGATTATATCAGCAAAAACAGGACAATTTTATCTGTGATTCATCTTATACAGATGCCATGGTAACCACAAAACATAAACTAGAGCAGAGACATGAAACAAAGAGAAAAAGGAATCAGAAAAACATCATAGAAAACCATTGAACCAAAATAGCAGACAGAAATTCAAGGAAAAGAAATAATGGAAATATTTGCAAATGAAGCAACTAACAAAGGATTAATCTCCAAAATATACAAACAGCTCATGCAGCTCAATATCAAAAACACAACAACCCAATCAAAAAATGGACAGAAGACCTAAATTGACTTTTCTCCAAAGAAGACATAAAAATTGTCAAGAGGCACATGAAAAGATGCTCAACATCACTAATTATCAGAGAAATGCAAATCAAAACTACAATGAGATACCACCAATACCAGTCAGAATGACCATCATCAAAAAATCTACAAACAATAAATGCTGGAGAGGGTGTGGAGAAAAGGGAACCTTCTTACACTGTTGGTGGGAATGTAAATTGATACAGCCACGATGGGGAACAGTATGGAGATTCCTTAAAAAATTAAAAATACAACTATTGTATAACCCAGTAATCACACTCCTGGGCATATACCTGGAGAAAACTATAATTCTAAAATATACATGCACCCCAATGTTCATTGCAGCACTATTTATAATAGCCAGGACATGGAAGCAACCTAAATGTCCATCAACAGAGGAATGAATAAAGAAGTTGTTGTACATATATACAATGGAATATTACTCAGCCATAAAAAGGGACAAAATCATGCCATTTGCAGAGACGTGGATGGACCTAGAGACTATCATACAGAGTAAAGTAAGTCAGAAAGAGAAAAACAAACATGTATATTAACACATATATGTGAAATTTAGAAAAATGGCAGAGATGAACCTATTTGCAAAGCAGAAATAGAGACACAGATGTAGAGCACAAATGTATGGACACCAAGGAAGAAAAGGGATGGGATGGATTTGGATTGACATATATACACTATTTGTATTAAGTAGATGGTTGGTGAGGGCCTACTGTATAGCACAGGGAGAAAAAAAGAAATAATAGAGATATAGAGCAACCAGAAAACAAAAGATAAAATGGCAATACTACATCCTTAACTATTAATAATCACTCTAACTGTAAATGGATTGAATTCACCACTCAGAAGTCAGAGTGGCTGAATGGATTAAAAATCAAGACCCACCTATATGTTCCCTCTAGAAGACTCATCTCAGCTGTAAAGACAAACATGAGCTCAAAGTAAAGGGATGGAGAATGGTTACTCCAAGCAAATGACAGCCCTCCAAAAAAGCACATGTAGCCATACTCATATCAGACAAAATAGACTTCAAGCCAAAAAAGGTGACAAGAGACAAAGATGGACATTACATAATGATAAATGGGACAATTCATCAATAAGACATAACAGTTATTAATATATATGCACTTAACATAGGAGGGAAAAAACATCTAAAGCAATTACTAACAGAAGTAAAGGGAGAAATTGACAGCAACATGTTGATAGTAGGGGACTTTAACACTTCACTTACATCAATGGACAGATTATCCAGAGAGAAAATCAATAAGGAAATAGTGGCCATAAGTGAACATTAGGCCAGATGGACTTAATAGATTTATATAGAACATTTCTTCTCAATACATCAGAATACACATTCTTTCCAAGCATGCATGTAACATTCTCTAGAATAGACCTCATACCAGGCTACAAAACAAGCCTCAACAAATTTAAGAGGAGAGAAATTATTTCAAGCATCTTTTCTGATCACAGTGGTATAAAACTAGAAGTCAACTACAAGAAGACATCTGGAAAAATCACAAATATGTGGAGATTGAACAGTATGCTACTGAATAGTTATTGGGTCAACAAAGAAATCAAGGGAGAAATTTTAAAATACCTGAAGACGTATGAAAATGAAAATACAACAAACTAAACTTTATGGCATGCAACAAAAGTGGTATTTAGAGGTAATTTTATAGGAAAACAGGTCTACCTCAAAAAAACAAGAAAAAGTCTCAAATAAACCATCTAACTTTACACCTAACAGAACTAGAAAAAGAAGAACAAGTCCAATGTCAGTTGAAGGAAGGAAATAATAAAGATCATAGCAGAAATAAGTGAAATAGAAACTGAAAACACAATAGGAAGATCAATGAAATTAAGAGCTGATTCTTTGAAAAGATAAACAAAATTGACAAAACTTTAGCAAGACTCACTAAGAAAAAAGAGAGAAGGCTCTGATAAAGTCAGAAATGAAAGAGGAGAAACAAATACACAGAAATACAAAGGATTATAAAAGAATATTATGACAGCTATATATCAGCAAATTCCTAGAAACATATAACGTCCCAAGGCTGAGTAAAAAAGAAATAGAAAATATGAATAGACCAGTCACTAATAAAGGGATTGAAAGGGCAATCAAAAACCTCTCAAGAAACAAAAATCCAGAACCAGATGGCTTCACAGATGAATTCTACTAAGCAATGAAGAAGATTTAATATACCCTTCTCAAACTCTTCCAAAAATTGAAGGGAGGGAACGCTTCCTAATTCATTTTGTGAGGCCAACATTACCCTGATACAAAAACCAGACAAAGACAACACACAAACAAAAATTATAGGCCAATAAGTCTGATGAACATTGATACAACAATACTTAACAAAATATTAGCAAGGAAAAACACAATACATTAAAAGGATCATATGCCATAATAAAATGGAATTTATTCCAGGGATGCAAGGATGGTTCAACATCTACAAATCAATCAATGTAATACAGCACATTAACAAAATAAAGGAAAAAAGTATATGATCACCTAAATAGATGCAGAAAAAGCAGTTAAGATTCAACATCCATTTAGAATTAAAACTCCCAATAAAATGGGTAGAGATGGAACACACCCCAACACAATAAAGGGCATATATGACAAACCCACAGCTAACATGACACTCAATGATGAAAACCTGAAAGTTATCCCTCTTTTAGGAAAAAAGACAAGGATGCCCACTTTCACCATGCTTTTATTTATTTTTTCATCTTTATTGGAGTATAATTGCTTTACAATTGTGTGTTAGTTTCTGCTTTATAACAAAGTGAATCAGTTATACATATACATATGTTCCCATATTTCTTCCCTCTTGTGTCTCCCTCCTTCCCACGCTCCCTATCCCACCCCTCTAGGTGGTCACAAAGCACCGAGCTGACCTCTTTGTGCTATGCGGCTGCTTCCCACTAGCTATCTATTTTACGTTTGGTAGTGTATATATATCCATGCCACTCTTTCACTTTGTCACAGCTTACCCTTCACCCTCCCCACATCCTCAAGTCCATTCTCTAGTAGGTCTGTGTCTTTATTCCCACCTTACCCCTAGGTACTTCATGACATTTTTTTTCTTAGATTCCACATATATGTGTTACCAGACGGTATTTGTCTTTCTCTTTCTGACTTACTTCACTCTGCGTGACAGACTCTAGGTCCATCCAACCTAACTACAAATAACTCAATTTCATTTCTTTTTATGGCTGAGTAATATTCCATTGTATATATGTGCCATATCTTCTTTATCTATTCATCTCTTGATGGACACTTAGGTTGCTTCCATCTCCTGTCTATGGTAAATAGAGCTACAATGAACATTTTGGTACATGACTCTTTCTGAATTATGGTTTTCTCAGGGTATATGCCCAGTAGTGGCATTGCTGGGTCAAATGGTAGTTCTATTTGTAGTATTTAAGGAACCTCCATACTGTTCTCCATAGTGGCTGTACCAATTCACATTCCAACCAGCAGTGCAAGAATGTTCCCTTTTCTCCACACCCTCTCCAGCATTTATTGTTTATAGATTTTTTGATGATGGCCATTCTGACCGGTGTAAGAAGATATCTCATTGTAGTTTTGATTCACATTTCTCTAATGATTAATGATGTTGAGCATTCTTTCATGTGTTTGTTGGAAGTCTGTATATCTTCTTTGGAGAAATGTATATTTATGTCTTCTGCTCATTTTTGGAATGGATTGTTTGTTTTTTTGTTATTGAGCTGCATGAGCTGCTTGTAAATTTTGGAGATTAATCCTTTGTCAGTTGCTTTATTTGCAAATATTTTCTCGCATTCTGAGGGTTGTCTTTTGGTCTTGTTTATGATTTCCTTTGTTGTGCAAAAGCTTTGAAGTTTCATTAGGTTCCATTTGTTTATTTTTGTTATTATTTCCATTTCTCTAGGAGGTGGGTCAAAAAGGATCTTGCTGTGATTTATGTCATACAGTGTTCTGCCTATGTTTTCTACTAAGGGTTTGATAGTTTCTGGCCGTACATTTAGGTGTTTAATCCATCTTGAGCTTATTTTTGTGTATGGTGTTAGGGAGTGATACAACCTCATACTTATACAGGTACTTGTCCAGTTTTCCCAGCACCGCTTATTGAAGAGGCTGTCCTTTCTCCACTGTACATTCCTGCCTCTTTTATCAAAGATAAGGTGACCATATGTGCATGGGTATATCTCTGAGCTTTCTATCCTGTTCCATTGGTCTATCTTTCTGTTTTTGTGTCAGTACCATACTGTCTTGATTACTGTAGCTTTGTAGTATAGTCTGAAGTTAGGGAGCCTGATTCCTCCAGCTCCATTTTTCGTTCTCAAGATTGCTTTGGTTATTCGGGGTCTTTTGTGTTTCCACACAAATTGTGAAATTTTTTGTTCTATTTCTGTGAAAAATGCCACTTTTAGTTTGATAGGGATTGCATTGAATCTGTAGATTTCTTTGGGCAGTATACTCATTTTCACAATGTTGATTCTTCCAATCCAAGAACATGGTATATCTCTCGATCTATTTGTATCATTTTTAATTTCTTTCATCAGAGTCTTATAATTTTCTGCATACAGGTCTTTTGTTTCCTTAGGTAGGTTTATTCCTAGATACTTTATTATTTTTGTTGCGATGGTAAATGAGAGTGTTTTCTTGATTTCACTTTCAGATTTTTCATCATTAGTGTATAGGAATGCTAGAGATTTATGTGCATTAATTTTGTATCCTGCTACTTTACCAAATTCATTGATTAGCTCTAGTAGATTTCTGGTAGCAACTTTAGGATTCTCTATGTATAGCATCATGTCATCTGCAAACAGTGAGAGCTTTATTTCTCCTTTTCCAATTTGGATTCTTTTTATTTCCTTTTCTTCTCTGATTGCTGTGGCTAAAACTTCCAAAACTATGTTGAATAAGAGTGGTGGGAGTGGGCAACCTTGTCTTGTTCCTGATCTTAGTGGAAATGTTTTCAGTTTTACACCATTGAGCATGATGTTGGCTGTGGGTTTGTCATATATGGCCTTGATTCTGTTGAGGAAAATTTCCTCTATGCCTACTTTCTGGAGGGTTTTTATCATAAATCGGTGTTGAATTTTGTCAAAAGATTTCTCTGCATCTATTGAGATGATCATATGTTTTTTCTCCTTCAATTTGTAATATGGTGTATCACATTGATTGATTTGTGTATATTGAAGAATCCTTGCATTCCTGGGATAAACCACACCTGATCATGGTGTATGATCCTTTTAATGTGCTGTTGGATTCTGTTTGCTAGTATTTTGTTGAGGATTTTTGCATCTATGTTCATCATTAGTGTCCTTTGATTTGTTTCATTGATATTGGCCTGTAGCTTTCTTTCTTTGTGACATCCTTGTCTGGTTTTGGTATCAGGGTGATGGTCGCTTCGTAGAATGAGTTTGGGAGTGTTCTCCTTCGTCTATATTTTGGAAGAGTTGAGAAGGATAGGTGTTAGCTCTTCTCTAAATGTTTGATAGAATTCCCCTGTGAAGCCATTTGGCCCTGGGCTTTTGTTTGTTGGAAGATTTTTAATCACAGTTTCAATTTCAGTGCTTGTGATTGGTCTGTTCATATTCACTATTTCTTCCTGATTCAGTCTTGGCAGGTTGTGCATTTCTAAGAATTTGTCCATTTCTTCCAGGTTGTCCATTTTATTGGCATAGAGTTGCTTGTAGTAATCTCTCATGTTTTTTTTATTTCTGCAGTGTCAGTTGTTACTTCTCCTTTTTCATTTCTAATTCTATTTATTTGAGTTTTCTCCCTTTTTTTCTTGATGAGTCTGGCTAATGGTTTATCTATATTGTTTACCTTCTCAAAGAACCAGGTTTTAGTTTTATTGATCTTTGCTATTGTTTCCTTCATTTCTTTTTCATTTATTTCTGATCTGATCTCTATAATTTGTTTCCTTCTGCTAACTTTGGTTTTCTTTTTGTTTTTCTTTCTCTAATTGTTTTAGGTGCAATGTTAGGTTGTTTATTCGAAATGTTTCCTGTTTTTAAGGTAGGATTGTACTGCTATAAACTTCCCTCTTAGAATTGCTTTCAATGCATCCCATAGGTTTTGGGTCGTTGTGTCTCCATTGTCATTTGTTTCTAGGTATATTTTTTTATTTCCTCTTTGATTTCTTCAGTGATCACTTTGTTTTTACTTAGTGTATTGTTTAGCCTCCATGTGTTTGTTTTTTACAGATCTTTTCCTGTAATTGATATCTAGTCTTATAGTGTTGCGGTTGGAAAAGATACTTGATGCAATTTCAATTTTCTTAAATTAACGAAGGCTTGATTGGTGACCCAAGCTATGATCTATCCTGGAGAATGTTCCATGAGCACTTGAGAAAAATGTGTATTCTGTTGTTTTTGGATGGAATGTCCTATACATATCAATGAAGTCCATCTTGTTTAATGTATCATTTAAAGCTTGTGTTTCCTTATTTATTTTCATTTTGGATGACCTGTCCATGGGTGAAAGTGGGGTGTTAAAGTCCCCTATTATGAATGTGTTACTGTCGATTTCCCCTTTTATGGTTGTTAGTATTTGCCTTATGTATTGAGTTGCTCCTATGTTGGGTGCATATATATTTACAATTGTTATATCTTCTTCTTGGATTGATCCCTTGGTCATTATGTAGTGTCTTTCTTTGTCTCTACTAATAGTCTTTATTTTAAAGTCTATTTTTTCTGATATGAGAATTGTTACTCCAGCTTTCTTTTGGCTTCCATTTGCATGGAATATCTTTTTCCATCCCCTCACTTTCAGCCTGTATGTGTTTCTAGGTCTGAAGTGGGTCTCTTGTAGACAGCATATATATGGGTCTTGTTTTTGTATCCATTCAGCCAATCTGTGTCTTTTGGTGAAAGCATTGAATCCATTTACATTTAAGTTAATTATCAATATGTAAGTTCCTATTCCCATTTTCTTAATTGTTTTGGGTTTGTTATTATAGGTCTTTTCCTTCTCTTGTGTTTCTTGCCTAGAGAAGATCCTTTAGCATTTGTTGTAAAGCTGGTTTGGTGGTGCTGAATTCTCTTAGCTTTTGCTTGTCTGTAAAGGTTTTAATTTCTCCATCAAATCTGAATGAAATCCTTGCTGGGTAGAGTAATCTTGGTTGTAGGTTTTTCTCCTTCATCACTTCAAATATGTCCTGCCTGTCCGTTCTGGCTTGCAGAATTTCTGCTGAAAGATCAGCTGTTAACCTATGAGGACTCCCTTGTGTGTATTTGTTGTTTTTCCCTTGCTGCTTTTAATATGTTTTCTTTGCATTTAATTGTTGACAGCTTGATTAATATGTGTCTTGGCGTGTTTCTCCTTGGATTTATCCTGTATGGGACTCTCTGTGCTTCCTGGACTTAACTATTTCCTTTCCCATATTAGGGAAGTTTTCAACTATAATCTCTTCAAATATTTTCTCCGTCCATTTTTCTCTTCTTCTTCTGGAACCCTTATAATTTAATTGTTAGTGCATTTAATGTTGTCCCAGAGGTCTCTGATACTGTCCTCAGTTCTTTTCATTCTTTTTTCTTTATTCTGCCCCCCAGTAGTTATTTCCATTATTTTATCATCCAGGTCACTTATCCGTTTTTCTGCCTCAGTTATTCTGCTATTGATCCCTTCTAGAGTATTTTTAATTTTATTTATTGTGTTGTTCATCATTGTTTGTGTCCTCTTTAGTTCTATGTCCTTGTTAAAAGTTTCTTGCATTTTCTGTATTCTATTTCCAAGATTTTAGATCATCTTTACTATCATTATTCTGAATTATTTTTCAGGTAGACTGCCTATTTCCTCTTCATCTGCTAGGTCTGTTGGGTTTTTATCTTGCTCCTTCATCTGCTGTGTGTTTTTCTGTCTTCTCATTTTGCTTATCTTACTGTGTTTGGGGTCTCCATTTTGCAGGCTGCAGGTTCATAGTTCCCATTGTTTTTGGTGTCTGTCCCCAGTTTTTAAAGTTGGTTCAGTGGTTGTGTAGGCTTCCTGGTGGAGGGGACTAGTGCCTGTGTTCTGGTGGATGATGCTGGACCTTGTCTTTCTGGTGGACAGGTCCACGTCTTGTGGTGTGTTTTGGGGTCTCTGTGGACTTATTATGATTTTAGTCAGCCTCTCTGCTAATGGGTGGGTTTGTGTTCCTGTCTTGCTAGTTGTTTGGCATAGGGTGTCCAGCACTGTAGCTTGCTGGTTGTTGAGTGAAGCTGGGTGCTGGTGTTGAGATGGAGCTCTCTGGGAAATTTTCATTGTTTGATATTATGTGGATCTGGGAGGTTTCTTGTGGACCAGTGTCCTGAAGTTGGCTCTCCTACCTCAGAGGCAGAGTAAGAAAAAAAACCACACAAAAAAACAACAACAACAAAAAAAAAACAGACGGATAGAATCCTAGGACAAATGGTGAAAACAAAGCTATACAGACAAAATCTAACACAGAAGCATATACATACACACTCAGAAAAAGAGGAAAAGGGGAAAAAATAATAAATCTTGCTCTCAAAGTCCACCTCCTCAATTTGGGATGATTCGTTGTCTATTCAGGTATTCCACAGATGCAGGGTTCATCAAGTTGATTGTGGAGTTTTAATCTGCTGCTCCTGAGTCTGCTGGGAGAGATTTCCCTTTCTCTTCTTTGTTCTCACAGCTCCGGGGGCTCAGCTTTGGATTTGGCCCTGCCTCTGCGTGTAGGTCACTGGAGGGCGTCTGTTCTTCGCTCAGACAGGACGAGGTTAAAGGAGTCGCTGCTTCGGGGACTCTGGCTCACTCAGGCCAGGGAGAGGGTGGGGTGCAGATGTGGGTCCTGCGGCAGCAGAGGCCAGCATGACATTGCACCAGCCTGAGGTGTGCCGTGCGTTCTCCTGGGGAAGTTGTCCCTGCATCACAGGACCCTGGCCGTGGCGGGCTGCACAGGCTCCCCGGAAGGGAGGAGTGGAGAGTGACCTGTATTCGCACACAGGCTTCTTGGTAGCAGCAGCATCAGCCTTAGCGTCTAATGCCCGTCTCTGGGGTCCACACTGTTAGCCGCGGGTTGCACCCATCTCTGGAGCTCCTTTAAGAAGTGCTCTTAATCCCCTCTCCTCGTGCACCAGGAAACAAAGAGGGAAGAAAAAGTCTCTTGCCTCTTCGGAAGGTCCATACTTTTCCCTGGACTCCCTCCCAGCTAGCCTTGGTGCACTAACCCCTTCAGGCTGTGTTCACGCCACCAGTCCTCTCCCTGCGCTCCGACCGAAGCCTGAGCCTCAGTTCCCAGCCCCGCCCGCCCCAGCGGGTGAGTAGACAAACCTCTCGGGCTGTCTCACCACTCTCATTCAGCATAGTATTGGAAATCCTAGACAGAACATCATCAAGAAAGGATAAATTATATTCAACGTTCTTAATTCAGTAAGGCAAGAAGGTTTATAACCCTTAGAAATATCATTCTTTAAATTTTAAAGGGTTAATTTCTGTATCAGCACAGTTATGATTCCTGTAGTCATCTGAAACATCATTTCAAGTAGAATAGATAATTATTTTTAGAATTCAAGTTAAAGAAGATGTCCACATCTTGGTAATAATACAAGCAATGTTTGCCATTGTGTATATTTGTTTACTTGTTTGTTGCTCTAGGTATATTTAATTATTGGCCTGAAGCATATAGTATGATAACTTTGCTCTAACTCTGAAACCCAAGCTCTTTCTGATACGCTATAACAATTCTTAAAGATTCATATGAGGAAATTCATTAGACGGGAATACTCCTTTGATATAGGTTGCATAAATTCCCCTGAAAAGATGAGTAGGACCTATATCTGCTAACTGGGCATAACAATTTTATGTAAGTTTTCCAACCTATAGGCTTAAAAATTACATAAATACAAGCAACTTCCTGAAAGAATCCCCAAATTAGTTTATTCTTCTGTTAACAAGAACTGTAATCTTTCCTCTACAAAATGGTGAGCAACTCTTTGAAAAACTTGTTAGAGAAATCAGTTGTTAAAAGTGTAAATGAAAAAAAAAAAGAGTGTAAATGAAGACTTTAATCATGTATAGTCAGAAACCATAGTTGAGGACTATGCATTTCCATGCAGCCTAATGTTAGGTGTCCTAAAAAGCTGCAGTTGTTATGCTACTAAAAAAGCCTTAAAGGGTTTTAAAACTTTCTGACTTAGCTAGAGATCAATAAAATTATCCAGCCTTTTCTTAGGCAATTAAGCATTGATAAGAGACTGTCATCTCATTTTAATTTTTTAGACATCATTAGAATTTCATATTGACTATTGCCTTCCTGCATACTTCTTTAAAACGTTTTTCTACTAGTTATAAAATTATAACTAATGTATATACATATAAAACAAGAAAAAAAAGTTAATCACTCTAATCCCACCATCCAGAATCAAAAACTTTTATTATGGCAGTGTAATTTAAGTTAGTTCAGATTATCTTACATGTACAGTTTTAAATCCTGGGGGTTTGTTGTCATTGAAAATACTTTAAATAATATTTTTGCATGTCGGAATAGAGCTTTTGTTAACATCATTTTAAATGTCATATTCAATTCTATCTAATGTCCAGCTTAACTGAATTTATGTTTTTTCTAAATATGCCACAGATTTCATAGTTTCTATGAGAAACATAAATAGTTTTAAAAGAGGTATCAGTAAAGGCCTTTAAGTAATGGAGAGGAATTAGTTGATCAGTCAATTAACATGTATTTATTTAGCATCTTTGATGTGTCTCATGCCGAACTAAGAGCTATAAAGAATGACATAGTTCTGAACTAGGAGAATGGGATATGAATGGAAATGAAGGGAGAGTATAATGGTCCCAAGAAAGAGCACCCAACTGAGCCCTGGATTCTCATCCCAGCTACATCACCCAGTGCCCTGTAACTAACACTGATCAAATTGTTAAATTGCTCTGAGCCCATTCTCTCTGTCTTTAAATGAGAAATAAATAAAATAATCCACATAAAACTCTTAGCAAGATCCCTGACCCATAAAAATGTTCACTAATTGCTAGTACTATTTTTACAGTCACTTGCTTTGTGATTTTGGGTAAACACTGAGATTCACAGAGTGTAAGTTTCCTTAAAGCTCCCTTAGGGACCACAAAAAGTATGAGAGAGGTCCTAGGGAAGAAAGGTAAGTGAAACTGAGTACCTTAAAGGAAGACAACACATGAATAATCATTAACATACTGTGTGACTGTCATTATGCTACACAGATACATATAAACATGAATTACATTTATAACCTCCTAAAAACTCTATGGAGCAGATTACTTTAGACCTCATTATGCAGGTGAGGGAACTAAGGTTATAAATCTCAAGTAATTTTTCCAAGCTCACTGAACTTGTGAGTGGCCCAGCCAGGTTCAAACCAAGCAGATGGACTTCAGAGCAAGTCCTGGTATACTGCACTTCCTTGCTATTAAAAAATTAAAAGAGAGAAGAAGGAAGGAAGGAAGGAAGGGAGGAAGGAAGGAGGGAGGGAAGGAAGGAAGTACCGAAGCAGTGAGGGAGGGAAGGAGGAAAGGAGGAAAGGAAAGAAGGCACGGTTAATTTAGTTTAAAAATGTATTGAGGGATCACTATATATCAGGAACTGTGTTAGATGCTGGAGTTACAAATATGAATACACTAAACATGATCCCAACTCTTCAGAAGTAGAAGCAGGCATGTGAAGAGGTTGGTGCAAGGATAATGGTAAAAGTATATCCAAGGTCAGAAGGTAACTCAGCAGTGATTAACTGATTTGCTCTGTGGGGAGGAGGGCCAGGGATGTCCTGGATCTTGGGATAAGGAAGGGCTTCACAGAGGAGGTATACCTGAAAAGTGTTTGAAGTGTTAAATAGGCAATTTCCACATTGTCAAGGGAAGAGGGGCATTGTGGGTAGAGGGGACATTACATCTGAAGGAATATAATTATGAACCAGCATAGGGTATTTTAGAGACAACATACAGTTTCAGCACTTCCAGGACATTGAATGAAGAGCCAGGAGGTTGACCTCTCTACCATTTAGGACATCTAGAAGTCTCATCAAAGGCTCTATTTAACCAAAACACACATACTACACTGTTTTAAATATTGGAATTTAACCTGATTAAAAATGACATTTTCAAGCCATAGACAAAAAATCTTGACATGAAAGGCAACTGTGCTTTACACTGCTTTGCAATAGTACATTCAGTGAACACTAGACTGTTCCCTAAGTGACCTCCACTTAACCAACATGCTTGTAAACTCTCATTCCAATCCCTCTGTAATACCCACTGACTGATGCTCGTGACAGTTGAATACTCATAGCTAGTAGGCAGTTCTCTAGTGTGTCCATGCATTTCTGAAACCATTAGATCAATTAGGAATATATTTGGCAGTAAGAATCAGAAAGCACCAAGGAATTGTTTTCCTCACTTTACAAGAAGTCAGAGGTAGGCAGTTACAGTTCAGTAACTCAAGACCCCACAGTCAAGAACATGGGATTGCACCGGTCTCTCCTTTATGTCACAAAATGGTTGCTGAAACTCCAGCTATCATGCCCAGTTCCTCCTTATCATGGAAGGAAAAAAGAAGGAGAAAAAAAGAGGTAAGGGTAATACTAATTACATTGTCTTATTTTGGTTTTTTGCTATTATTGGGGTTTTTTATTAGAAAAGCAAATGATTCTTCAAAAACTAGTACAATAGCGTTCCAAATGTTGTTGAATTGTTGAATTAGGTGTATGAGGGAAAATGTAAAACATTTGGGGAGAAATCATGAAAATCTAAAAAAAAGTCTGCACTCAAATTGCTTGATATTTGTCATTAAGTTCTTGTTCCCTTCAAAGATACCAAAATTGAAATTTTGAAAGATGCACTACTGGTGTGTTTTATGCAAGAAAAAAACAAACAAACAAGGGACTTCATTGGGTGTAATGATACCCAAGGAAAGCCCTTGACCCTATATCAAAGGACTGGTAAATAAACAGGAATTTATATCCTTTGGTTAAAATAAAACAAAGTATATATGTATACTTTCATAAGAGTCTCTTCTTTGACTTTTGGATTAACCAATTACTTCATTCATTCACTCATTTATTCATCTATTTATTTAACAAACATCAATGAGCAACTGCTCTGTGTCAGCCAGCACAAGATGCCAGGGCTACACAGATGAACAAAGCATAATCCTATCTGGAAGATACAGAAAACCAACGCTAGAGATATTTTAAAAAATATCAGGGAAACTCAAGTGAGTTGGGGAACTTTACTTCCTAACACGAAAAGAGAAATACTTTAGCAACCAATCCCTGCCACCCATTACTGAATGAAGTGAACAACTTGTGCTTCAAGTAATTTATAAGGATCACAGGGGAAATTGTAACAGAGTTTTTAAAAAATATTTCTCTCCAAAAGTATTACCTGTGTTATTTAAAATGCACATCATCACATTTGAAACACGACTATCATGCGCTAACTGCAAAGAGAATAAAACTGTTTTGTTGGGCTTAGCACTTTCCAAAGCTCTGGAAGTTGATCGTCAAAATAAAAACCTATTGTTCTGGGAGAGGTGAACAGCAGGAACGTCAAGAGTCCTGGAGAAGATTATTCATTTGCAGTCCTATTTGGCAGGATGTCAAATTTCTGAGTATTTCCGTGCCCAGAAACACTGAAGTCACAATGTTTGGTTTGATCAATTTTCGCCTCCTTGGCCTCTCCTCACCAGTCAGGGCAATTTACCATGCCGGGTCTGTCTCTAGGCTCTGCTTGCATTTTTAATGAGGATATTGTTTCCTTCTCCCTCGCCTCTGAGATATCTTTGTTATGCTTGAGTGGATTCAAGATCGTGTAGAAGTAACGGAATTAAGCTGTCAGCACAGCTCTGCTTAATATGTTTTTAGTCTGCCTTTGTTTGAGGGATTCATTTTTCTTAAATTCTCAGTGCTCTTCAGCACCACTGAACAGAATAACATTAGTGTGCAGTTGTCATTATATCACTAGTTAGACATGCCCTTCTTTCACAGGAGAAAACTCAGAGCAATAGCACTCATTAACTACTTACATTAAAGCCTCGACAAAAGCCAGGATGGAGTGTGAAAACTCATTTACACCTGCTGGAAGGGGATCATTAGCCAACTGAACGATGAGAAGAGGTGCATGCTTAGGACTGGGAAGGACAAGAGGGTCCCAGAATTTGACTTCTTGAAGCTTTTAATGCCGGTGATGTGGGGCACTTCAGGATTCTTATCCCAGACTCAGAATTAGTTCTATGGCAAGCCTGAAGTGACACAGCCCTGAATTACTTTAGGGAGTTTTCTCCATTCTAAGAAGGGCAAGGTCAAGAATATGCTTTTGATTAGAAAGTGCCAAGCATGATGATTAGCAAACCATTCTTAAATTTGGCATGCTTTGCTTTAAGAGTCCTCATGGTGTGGGGTGATTTCTTCCTCTTCTATATTTCTCTTTTATTGTGAGGAGTGAATTTGGAAGACAACATGGTCACATTGTTTCTGTTTTAATGGAAATAAAAGATCCACAATTAAGGACAAAGAAAATTCAACACACTGAATTATAGACCACCTAGTCTAATGCTCTAGGTAGGAAGGGCCTGCATGCATCCTTACCATCAAAACAGTAGGCATAGAGGGTGCTCCTCCACTGTCCCTCCCTTCTCCCTCTCCTCATTCTAATTCTCATCTTCCGTTCTACAAATGGGCAGATATGGGCAGAGATGCAAATGCATTGTCAACACTGTGTTCCTCTAGACAATGCAATGCCAGTTTTCCCTCCTTCTTATAGGTGTCCCCCAATCTCTATAAATGACTCTCTCTTAAGTTTCTCCTAAAAGCAGGATGTATACACCATCCATGAGATTCCCTACTCACACACATTTCTCATTCCTGCTCTTCTCCTCCTTCTTATGTGACCTGAGGGCAGGAAACAAGGAGAGCAATTTCATCTGGTTCTTAACAAAGCCTGAGGGACATGTGTGGCCCCAGTTCTTGTGACTTCTCACCTCTTTCCTTAGAATGTTTTGTACCTGATGCACCTTTATCCCAAGTTTTGGACCACTGTTAGCAGCCAGAGAAAAGAGGTAAAATTCCATTTAACATTTCTTCCATTAGTCTGAAAATAATACAGAATACCTGCCCTCCTTGTTGGCAGTTTTAATGATGTAACCCTCTTTTGGATTCAGCAATTACACCAGCTCAAATCTTGACCCAAATGTATGGCTGAACAAGTGAAGGTGCTGAAGAAATAGGACTCCCTAAGGAGACTTTGGAAGAATGACCTCCACCTCCAAGCCCAGCAAACATCTGCTCCTGACACTTTCTCACAAATCACAACAATCTGCCTGGAAGGGAAAGGAGGATGGGAGAGTTTGACAGGTCTGTGTGTTTTTTGGTTGAATAATCACTGCTATCTTAACTGTTTAATTAGAGAAGAAAGGAAAAGGCTTGCTTTCAGGATGAAGGATGAGGGAAGTTACCTAGCCTGAAAAATATGCTTTTTTGTTTTTCTCCAGAGCTTTTGGATTGTCATCAGAGTCATCAACCTTACTTATTTCTTCTGATAAAAGGGAAGTTGAGGATTGAGGACAATTTTTAAAGTTTATCAGCAAAATTTCTCTAAAGGAGTTTTGACTGGGTGCTGGTTCTGACTTGGGCTGAGAGTGACTACAGATGCACTGCAGGGAGAGGAAGGGAAGGGAGCCTTGGAGAACTTCATTTCAGTTACAGAATGTGAGTCTTCAAAGGAGAAGTGTGTAGTTGTCCTAGAAGGAACCAAAACATTGGCTCAGCCCTGCAAAGAGAATCCAATAATTCCTTTTACATAACCAATTTCCTCCCCAGAGCCCAAAAAAGATTGTAAGTTGAATCCAAATGTTATTATTTATTTGTTTTTTTAAATTTATTTTCCCAATCAACTTTGTACTTGCCCAGAGAAAATAAGCCTCAGAAGAATCACATGTGGAGTGATCCAAGGGGAGAACTTCAAGATGACGGAGGAGTAAGATGTGGAGATCACCTTCCTCCCCATAAATACATAAAAAATTCACCTACATGTGGAACAACTCTTACAGAACACCTACTGAATGCTGGCAGAAGACCTCAGACTTCCCAAAAGTCAAGAAAATTCCCACGTTCTTGGGTAGGGCAAAAGAAAAAAGAAAAAACAGAGACAAAAGAATAGGGGTGGGACCTGCTCCTCTGGGAGGGAGCTGTGAAGGAGGGAAAGTTTCCACAACTAGGAAGCCCCTTTACGGACAGGGACAGGCAGAGGGAACCTTCAGAGCCACAGAGGAGAGGACAGCAAACAAGGGTGCAGAGGGCAAAGCAGACAGATTCCCACACAGAGGATTGGTGCTGACCAGCACTCACCAGACTGAGATGCTTGTCTGTTCACCTGCCAGGGTGGGTGGGGGCTGGGAGCTGAAGCTCGGGATTTGGAGGTCAGACCCCAGGGAGAGGACTGGGGTTGGCTGTGTGAAGACAGTCTGAGGGCCTAGTGAGCCACAGCTAGCCAGAAGGGAGTCCAGGTAAAAGTCTGGACCTGCCTAAGAGGCAAGAGACCATTGTTTCGGGGTGCGCAAGGAGAGGGAATTCCTTTCCCGTGTGCCCACAGTAGGCAGAGCACTGCTTAAGTGAGCTCCAGAGAAAGGCATGAGCTGTTGCTATCAACTTGGACCCTGGAGGCAGGCACGCACCACTAACACTGCCTCCACTTCCACCAAGAATCCTGTGTGCAAGCGCAGGTCACTACCCACACTGCCCCGAGAACCTATGCAGCACGCCACTGCCAGGGTCCCATGATCCAGGACTAACTTCCCTGGGAGAACACAGTGTACCTCAGGCTGTTGCACTGTCATGCTGGCCTCTGCCGCTGCAGGCTCACCCCACATTCCAATTATGACTACCATACCCCTCCCTCTCCCTGGCCTGAGTGAGCAAGAGTGCCCTAATCAGCTGCTGCTTTAACCTGCTCCTGTTTGGGTGGGGAAAAGACACCCAAGGACAGACTACACACAGAGGCTGGGCCAAAACCAAAGCTCAACCCCAGGAGCTGTGCAAACAAAGAAGAGAAAGGGAAATTTCTCCTTGCAACCTCAGGATCAGCAGATTAAATCCCCACAATCGACTTGATAAAACACTGCATTGGTGGAATACCTGAATTGAAAATGAATGTTCCCAAAATTGAGGTGGTGGACTTTGGGAGCAAATGTAGACATGGGGTTTGCTTTCTGTGTTTGATTTGTTTTTGGATTTATGTTTATCTTAGTATAGTTTTTAGTGCTTGTTTTCACTAATAGGTTTGTTTATTGGTTTGGTTGCTATCTTCCTTTTTTTTAATTCTCTCTTTGTTGGTGTGTGTGTGTATGTTTCTTTGTGTGAATTTGTCTGTTTAGATTTGCTTTTACCATTTATCTTAAGGTTCTGACTGTTCTTTTTTGTTTGTTTTTTGTTTCTTTTTTTTGTTGAGAGTGTGTGTGTGTGTGTATGTTTCTTGGTGTGATTTTGTCTGTTTAGTTTTGCTGTTGCCATTTGTTTTGGGGTTCTGTCTGCTCCTTTTTTTTTTTTCTTCCTTTTCCTCCATGCTGTGCAGCTGGAAGGGTCTTGGTGCTGCAGCCGGGGATTGGGCCTAAGCCTCCAAGGTGGGAGAGCCGAGTCCAGGACATTGGAGCACCAGAAACCTCCCAGCCTCATGCAATATTAATTGGACAGAGCTCTCCCAGAGATCTCCATCTCAACCCTAAGACCCAGCTCCACTAAGACCAGCAAGCTCAAGTGCTGGACACCCCATGCCAAACAAATAGCAAGACAGGAACACAACCCCACCAATTAGCAAACAGACGGCCTAAACTCATACTAAGTTCACAGACACCCCAAAACACACCACCGAATACAGCCCTGTCCACAAGAGGTACAAGATCCAGTCCCACCCACCAGAACACAGGCACCAGTTCCCACCATGAGGAAGCCTACACAAGCCACTGAACCAACATCACCCCCTGGGGGCAGACAACAGAAAAACAGGAACTACGAACCTGCAGCCTGCAGAAAGGAGGCCACAAACACAGTAAGTTAAACAAAATGAGAAGACAAAGAAATATGCAGCAGATGAAGAAACAAACAAATGAAGAGGAAATAGGCAGTCTACCTGAAAAAGAATTCAGATGATGATCGTAAAGATGATGCAAAATCTCAGAAACAGAATGGAGAAAATAAAAGAAACGTTTAACAGGACCTAGAAGAACTAAAGAGCAAACAAACCATGATGAACAACACAATAAATGAAATTAAATATACTCTAGAAGGAATCAACAGTAGAATAAGTGAGGCAGTAAAATGGATAAGCAACCTGCAAGATAGAATAGTGGAAATAACTGCCACAGAGCAAAATAAAGAAAAAAAAGAATGAAAAGAATTGAGGACAGTCTCAGAGACCTCTGGGACAACATTAAACTTAACAACATTCGAATTATAGGGGTCCTAGAAGAAGAAGAAGAGAAAAGGAAGGGGACTGAGAAAATATTTGAAGAGATTATAGTTAAAAACTTCCCTAACATGGGAAAGGAAAGAGTCATTCAAGTACAGGAAGCGCAGAGAGTCACAAGCAGAATAAACTTAAGGAGAAACATGCCAAGACACGTATTAATCAAACTATTGAAAATTAAATACAAAGAAAAAATATTAAAAGTAGCAAGGAAAAAGCAACAAATAACATACAAGGGACCCCCCATAAGATGAACAGCTGATCTTTCAGCAGAAACTCTGCAAGCCAGAAGGGGGTGGCAGGACATATTTAAAGTGATGAAGAGGAAAAACCTACAACCAAGATTACTCTACCCAGCAAGGATATCATTCAGATTCAATGGAGAAATTAAAACCTTTACAGACAAGCAAAAGTTAAGAGAATTCAGCACCACCAAACCAGCTATACAACACATGTTAAAGGAACTTCTCTAAGTGGAAAACACAAGAGAAGGAAAAGATCTAAAAAACAAACCCAAAACAATTTTAAAAAATGGTAATAGAAACATACATATTGATAATTACCTCAAATGGGAATGGAGTAAGCACTCCAACCAAAAGACATAGACTGGCTGAATGGATACAAGAACAAGACCTCTATATATGCTGTATAAAAGAGACCCACTTCAGATCTAGAGACACATACAGACTGAAAATCAGGGAATAGAAAAAGATATTCCATGCAAATGGAAATCAAAAGCAAGTTAGAGTAACAATACTTTTATCAAACAGAATAGACTTTTAAATAAAGACTATTACAAGAGATAAAGGACACTATATAATGATCAAGGGATCAATCCAAAAAGAAGATATAACAATTGTAAATATGTATGCATCCAACACAGAAGCACCTCAATACATAAGGCAAATGCTAACATCCATAAAAGGGGAAATTGACAGTAATACAATCATAGTAGGGGACTTTAACACCCCAGTTTCACCAATGGACAGATCATCCAAAATGAAAATAAATAAGGAAACACAGCTTTAAATGACACACTAGGTCAGATGGACTTAATTGATACTTATAGGACATTCCATCCAAAAACAACAGAATACACTTTCTTTGCAAGTGCACATCGAACATTCTCCAGGATAGATCATAGCTTGGGTCACAAATCAAGCCTCAGCAAATTTAAGAAAATGGAAATTGTATCAAATATCTTTTCCAACCACAATGCTATGAGACTAGATATCAATTACAGGAAAAAAATCTGTAAAAAGTACAAACAAATGGAGGCTAAACAAATACACTACTAAATAACCAAGAGATCACTGAAGAAAACAAAGAGAAATAAAAAAATACCTAGAAACAAATGACAATGAAATCAGGACAACCCAAAACCTATGGGATGCAGCAAAAGCAGTTCTAAGAGGGAAGTTTATAGCAATACAACCCTACCTCAAGAAACAAGAAACATCTCAAATAAACAACATAACCTTACACTTAAAGCAATTAGAGAAAGAACAACAACAACAAAAAAAAACCCCATAGTTAGCAGAAAGAAAGAAATCATAAAGATCAGATCAGAAATAAATGAAAAAGAAATGAAGAGATCAATAAAACTAAAAACTGGTGCTTTGAGAAGATAAACAAAATTAATAAACCATTAGCCAGACTCATCAAGAAAAAAGGGAGAAGGCCCAAATCTACAGAATTAGAAAAGAAAAATAAGTAACAACTGACACTGCAGAAACACAAAGGATCATGAGACACTACTACAAGCAATGCCAATACTACCTATGCCAATAACATGGACAAACTGGAAGAAGTGGACAAATTCTTTGAAAAGTATAACCATTCAAGACTGAACCAGGAAGAAATAGAAAATATGAACAGGCCAATCACAAGCACTGAAATTGAAAGTGTGATTAAAAATCCTCCAACAAACAAAAGCTCAGGGCCAAATGGCTTCACAGGTGAATTCTATCAAACATTTAGAGAAGAGCTAACATCGATACTTCTCAAACTCTTCCAAAATATGGCAGAGGGAGTAGCACTCCCAAACTTATTGTTCAAGGTATCATCATCCTGATACCAAAACCAGACAAACATATCACAAAAAAAGAGAACTACAGGCCAATATCACTGATGAACAGAGATGCAAAAATCCTCAACAAAATACTAGCAAACAGTATCCAACAGCACATTCAAAGGATTATACACCATGATCAAATGGGGTTTATCCCAGGAATGCAAGGATTCTTCAGTACAAGCAAATCAATCATGTGATACACCATATTAACAACTGAAGGATAAAAACCACATGATAATCTTAATAGATGCAGAAAAAAGGTTTGAACAAAATTCAACACCTATTTATGATAAAAATTCTCCAGAAAGTGGGTATAGAGGGAACCTACCTCAACATAATAAAGACGATATATGACAAATCCATAGCCAACATCGTTCTCAATCATGAAAAACTGAAGCCATTTCCTCTAAGATCTGGAAAAAGACAAGGGTACCCACTCTCACCAGTATTATTCAACATAGCTTTGGAATTTTTAGCCATGGCAGTCAGAGAAGAAAAGGAAATAAAAGAAATCAAATCAGAAAAGAAGAAGTAAAACTTTCACTGTTCACAGATGACATGATACTATACATAGAGAATCCTAAAGATGCTAAGAGAAAACTACTAGAGCTAATTGGTGAATTTGGTGAGGTAGCAGGATACAAAATTAATGCACAGAAATCTCTTGCATTTCTATACACTAACAATGAAAAATCTGAAAGAGAAATTAAGAAAACACTCCCGTTTAACATTGCAACAAAAAGAATAAAATACCTAGGGCTAAACCTACCCAAGGAGAAAAAAGACCTGTATGCAGAAAACTATAAGAGACTGATGAAAGAAAACAAAGATGATACAAACAGATGGAGACATATACAATGTTCTTGGATTGGAAGAATCAACATTGTGAAAATGACTATACTACTCAAAGCAATCTACAGATTTCATGCAATTCCTATCAAACTACCAACGGCATTTTTCACAAAGCTAGAACAAAAAAATTTACAATTTGTATGGAAACACAAAAGACCTTGAATAGCCAAAGCAAACTTGAGAAAGAAAAATGGAGCTTGAGGGATCAGGCCCCCTGATTTCAGACTATACTACAAAGCTACAGTAATCAAGAGAGTATAGTACTGGCACAAAAACAGAAATATAGATCAATGGAATAGGATAGAAGGTCCAGAGATAAGCCCACACACATATGGTCACTACATCTTTGACAAAGGAGGCAAGGTTTTAAAATGGAGAAAAGACAGCCTCTTCAATAAGTGATGCTGGGAAAACTGGACAGCTACATGTAAAAGAATGAAATTAGAACACTCCCTCACACCATACACAAAAATAAACTCAAAATGGATTAAAGACCTATATGTAAGACCAGACACTATAAAACTCTTAGAGGAAAACATAGGCAGAACACTCTATGACATAAATCACAGCAAGATCCTTTTTGACCGACATCCTAGCTTAATGGAAATAAGAACAAAAATAAACAAATGGGACCTAATTAAACTTCAAAGCTTTTGCACAGCAAAGGAAACCATAAACAAGACAAAAAGACAACCCTCAGAATGAGAGAAAGTATTTGCAAATGAAGCAACTGACAAAGAATTAATCTACAAAATATACAGGCAACTTATGCAGCTCAATATCAGAAAAACAAACAACCCAATCCAAAAATGGGTGGAAGACCTAAATAGACATTTCTCCAAAGAAGATATACAGATTGCCCACAAACACATGAAAGGTTGCTCAACATCACTAATCATACAAATACAAATGAAAACCACAATCAGGTATCCCCTCACACTTGTCAGAATGGCCATCATCAAAAAATCTATAAACAATAAATGCTGGAGAGCATGTGGAGAAATGGAAACCCTCTTGCACTGTTGGTAGGAATGTAAATTGATACAGTCACTATGGAGAACAGTATGGAGGTTCCTTAAAAAATTGGGGGAAAAGCGTAAGCTGGGATGAAGTGAGAGAGTAGCATTGACACATATATGCTACCTAATGTAAAATAGCTAGTGGGAAGAAGCTGCACAGCACAGGGAGATCAGCTCGGTTCTTTGTGACTACCTAGAGGGGTGGTATAGGGAGGGTTGGAGGGAGGTGCAAGAGGGAGGGGATATGGGGATATATGTATACATATAGCTGATTCACTTTGTTTTACAGCATAAAATAGCACCACATTGTAAAGCAATTATACTCCAATAAAGGTGTAAAAGAAAAAGAAAAAGGCCATGTGACAAATCATAGGGTAGAAGAAACCCCTCAACTCAGAAACACTCACATTTTGTGTTTGCTTGTATTGTGGATAAATGATAATACCGACAAACTTAAAATCCCTCCATGAAAGCTCTTAATAATTTCTCAAATTTCTGTAACTCTTCACAGATGATAAATTACTGTCCCGCATATATCCTCATTTAGACACTAGAACAATCCTGTAAAATTACCATTTGTTATGTCCAGTTTTACAGAGTAGTAAGCAAATGCATAAAGTGTAAGGGACCTGCTGAATGTCTCACAGCCAGTCATTGGCAAAGATGGATCTTGAAACCAGGTGTCATAAACCCATTTCCCCACACCATATATCCCTCTTTATTATCTCACTGAATTGTCCAGTGTCTTCTCTACCTAGTCAACGTTTTGTAAATGTTTGATACAGAGAGCTGACTGAAGTCAGGGCACTCACTCCATGATCCCCTCAACAGTGACCAACACAGCATTAGACCTTAAATAAACACTTATCTGATAAATGAATGAATGTCTATACCATTTATTGAGAACACATTTTTATTTTTAGATTCTATTCTTTTTTTTCTATTTTGGAAAATACAGATTTTTAAAAGTTAATTGTTATATTTTTATTAATTAATTTTATTGGAGTATAGTTGATTTATGATGTTGTGTTGGTGTGCCTTATGAGGTATTTTTATATGCACAATATTGTGTGATCCTTAAAATACTTCATTAAGTATCATCCCCATTTTATAGGGGAGGAAACTAAGGCCCAGAAAAGTAAGAGAACTTTCCCCATTCACTCACTAGAACGTACAAGTGTATTTGTAGACTGTGTTTATTTCTACATCTTTCCTCTTCTCCCTACATCTCTCCTTACCCAGTCTCTAAATCTGCACCATCCAATATAAGAGTCACTAGTGACCTGTGGCTATGGAGCACTTGAAAGTTGAGTAGTCCAAATGGATATCTGCCTTAAGTGCACAGTAGACACAAGATTTCAAAGACTTAATATGAAAATATGATTGGAAGATATATTGTTGATATTTTATGTTGATCACATGTTAAAGTTATAATGTTTTAGATAAAGTTAAATAAAATACATCATTAAATTAATTTCTTCTTTCTCTTTTTACTATTTATTTTGTGGCTACTGGAAAATTTTAAGTTACATAAATGACCACATTTTTGGCTTATGTTATATTAGAAAGTGCTACTCTAAATATTCCCTGTGACCTTTCAAGTATTACCTTCTCAAATATTCAAGTATATAGCACTTCTTTAAATTTCCAAGTCACTTGAAATATATATCATGAAAGTTAATACTTCCTTACATTTTTTCCTAATTCTTCTATGGAGAAGGAGTTAAGGAACAAAAATATCTCTATAATCTCCTCCTTTTAATTTGATTCAATTGTTGTGTGAATCCAAGTTCTCATTTCTTCCACTGTCCTTCCTCTCCTGCATCTCTGCCTAATAATAATAAGTACATTTTTTAAAGTATCTACTGTTGTATTAATCAAAATGGTTAGAATATGGTGCAGCCACCAATGACCCTAAAATCTTAACAAAAAAAGTTCATTTTTTCACTGGCATAAAACCCACCACAGGTATGGGTTTCTCTCTAAGTATTGGCTTAACATTCCAGGTTACTTTGATTTTATAGCACTTCCATTTCAACACAGCTTTCATCATTATCACTAAGAAGAAGAGTACAGAAGATTTTAAACTTCCACTCAGAAGTGATATGTATCACATTCCCACAATATTCCACTGGCTATAGAGAGCCACATAGCTAGGCTTAACTTTAATTGAATGGAGAAAAACAATTCAATGTATCTAAGGTAGTAGACAACTGAATATTGGTGAATAGTAGTAATGTCTACTATAACTTCTTGCTGAGTGTTGCATAGGTGGCCTTATGTTAAATATCTCCAATTCTCATAACAATCTTCTAAAATGTGTACTAACATCCTTAAACAGAGGAAGAAAAGAGATTAAATAAGTTGCCCAAATTCACAGCAAATCAGTAGCTGAGTCAGGGTTTGGCCAGAACCCAGATCTTTCTGGTTTCAAAACCTGTAAATTCCTAACTTCCTTCTTCACTCTTAGGCTAACGGAATTGTTCATTCTCTCTATGGGTTTCTGTTAGCATTTGGTTCAAGCATTTAGCCTTTTAAAATTTATTCTTCATAATTAATTGTCTCTGTGGTTGAATTTCCAGCTATACTCTGAGTTCCTAAAGGAGACGATTATCTTCCTACTTTCTGTGCCTAAAAGAGTATCCAGGGCAGAGTTGTGGCTTAAAAATATTTTTTAATCAAATGACTACATTGATTCATTTTGCAGGGAACACTGTGGAACCACTCAAATGTGCAAAGCTAATTCTATAGATGTTATATAATTTAGAATTCTACCTATATGAAAGGACATTTTATATGACAATCATAAGGGAAGAAGTTTATACAGAATAATCAGGTTCTAATTAAGAAAATAAAGACAATTGAAAGAGTAGTTCTTGAGGAAAAATGTGTCAGTGAGAGTCTAACGGTTACCCCAGTCAAGTCAGTCAAACTCAGGGATCTAAACACAGCCATTGGGCAGGCCAAACTCAGCCTCACTTGAAATAACACTCCTTCTCGGTGGGACTCACACCTCATATTGGAACTTGAACCCACGATCCCTGACTAGGAGGGTACTCAAACCCACTGTCTTTTGATTAAAACTGCTCACCTGGTGTCAGGACTTACTGAAGCTCAGGTTCTTTTGTCTTGTCACAGAAAAAATTTAGCGTGAGGCAAAGTAGCAGGCAAAGAGTGAGTTTATTAACATAGGATGCTTGTGAGCTATACGAGTGGGCTGGCAAGGGAGTGCAACAGCCCCAAGAACAGAGAGGGCCATGCTCTTATGATCAAAGAAAAAATGGGGAGGGGAGAAGACCACTTTCTTCCTCATTCTTGGGCAGATGTCAAGGCTTACATCATTAGTTCCTCCTTTGGCCCTATATGGTTTAACCAGGACTGTCATGGTGTTATTTAAATCATCTGCATATTAGCAAAAGGGTGGTAATGTATACTAAAATATGGTAATTTATCTCAGGTTTCAGTATAATGTCCCCTTTCACCTAGCTTTTTTTCCCTTTCACCTATATTTCTGTCTTGGCTACATGCAGAAATGATACTCTTCAAGGAATATTAACATGTAACAAGATTCAGACCCTATAGTTATTGCCTTGTGTTTTAACTATCTGGGTTTGTGGCTTGAGTGTGTCTGACATTTGGATGCACCTGGTCTTCCTTCAAGGTAGTGTAGATTGTCGCTTGGTTACTAGATTCTTTTCTTGAGCAGTCATTAGCTTACAACAATCTCCCAAACTCCCTTAAAATTCCCTTTCTGTTTTTAATCCCCTAGTGGGATTTCTAAACTGACTATTTAATTATCCTACTCTATCCCTATCACACTCATTTGTTTACATATTGTCTATGCTACTTTTGTGCTATAAGGGCAGAGATGAGTAGTTGCAACAGAGGCTGTATGGTGGGAAAAGATGAAAATAATAACTAGCCTCTTATAGAAAAAGTTTGCTAACCTCTAGTCAAACCAGAAGTCTTTCCTTGAGAGCTAATCAAAGAGGGCAGCTTTATCAAAGCCATACTTAAATCCAAGAGCTTCATTAGAAAAGGAGCTTTTCAATGCCTTCCCACCAGGGACAAATAACAACACACCTGTAGTCAAGGAAGATTGTATTTTTTGGCTCATTGCAGCAAGAAAGAGAACACAGCATGGAAACTGTAAGGTGTCTCAGAAAGAGAGTACTAGAAGGGGCTTGTTGTAGGATTTGTGCATGTGTTAGGTAGTTTGGGGCGGGGGCGTTGAAGATGGTATAGTTTTGCTGTGCATTAGGAGCAGTCAGAAAGTGGGGAAAAATCTGATTCATTATCTGTATTAGTCAAGCTTCTCCAGAGAAACAGATTGAATGGTGCCCATCCATATTGGGGAAGGCAATCTGCTTTACAGTGTCCACCAATCCAAATGCTAATCTCATCCATAGATATCCTCAGAGAAACATCCAGAAATAATGTTTAATCTGAGCCCCTGTAACCAGTCAAGTTGACACTTAAAATTAACCATCACAATATTTTACCAACTTTTATCTAAAAGGTAAGGGGGATGGAGCAGAGTGAAACCGTAGATAAAGAAGCAGCAGTCACTCATATTAGCTGAACAGGGAGATGTTTGATCACTGCTGTAGTTTGGACAGTGTTGTTTTTGTCTGTGACTCAGGTGACAAAATGGTACTGTTTTGACTTGTTCCAGGATGGTCAGAGTGACCTTTTCTGATACTGGGTCCTGTGAAATTATTTATGTTCAACGGGAGAACACCATGGCCCAACTCAGGTACAGTAGTCAAGGACAAATTTTCTCTCATTCAGAACCTCACCTCTCTGTCTTTGGCCACTGCTCTCCTCTTTCTCAATCTCTCCCTTTATTTCTAGTAGAGACAATAGGTCACTTGACTCAGCAAACTGAATGAATTTAGAGCAATATCCTTATATAGAGTCAAAAAAATGTATTCAACAAAAAGCAATCTCACCTCAAATTAAGGAGGGAACTTAATTTCTTGTAAGGAGTACATTAAGTCCCCTACATACGGATGAGTTCCATTCTGAGAGTGCGTTCGTAAGTCCAATTTGTTTGTAAATCCAACAAAGTTAGCCTAGATACCCAGCTAACACAGTCGGCTATATAGTACTGTGCTGTAGTAGGTTTACAATACTTTTCACACAAATAATACATAAAAAACAAGCAAACACAAAAAATAAAGAAAACATTTCTAATCTTACAGTGCAGTACCTTGAAAGGTACAGTAGTACAGCACAACAGCTGGCATCGAGTGGCTGGCATCGAGTGAACAGGCAAGAAGAGTTACTGACCGGAGGAGGGAGAGGACGTGGGAGATGGTAGAGCTGAAGGATCAGATCGTCAGCAATAGGAGATGGAGAGCAAGCTGCAATTTCACTCATGGCTGACACTGTTGGTACAGTTTCTGGTTTCTTGCTGGATTCAATTCTATCTACCCTCTTGAAAAAACAATCCAGTGATGTCTGGATAGTAGCTCTTTTTTTTCTCATCCTATATGACACGGTAGCCCTGGATTGCATTCTGAATGGCTGCTTCAACCTTTGGGTATTGTTCTATGTTTGGGTCCTATGCCTCAAAAACTAACAGTGCCTCCTCAAATAAAGAAAATCCCCTTGCCATTTCCTGTGTCGTGAATCTGTTTTTTTAGCTACTTCTTCCTCTTGTCTCTCTTTGTCCTTTCTCTGGGCCTCCAATTCCATCAGGTCTTCATTAGTAAGCTCCTCGTGTTGCACAGCAACAGTACTGTACAGTAAAGTGCACAAAAGCACAACCATTTGTAGAGGATGCATGCACATGACAATGTACGCCAGACATGGGAACTAACTTATGTGACTGGACATGAGAATGCACGTTTGCATCTTTGAAAGTTCACAGTTTGAAGGTTCATATGTAGTGGACTTAATGTAGGTGCTTTGAAGACAGACATAACAGAGTTTAAAATCTGAGCTTCACCATTTTCAATGATATCATTTTTGAAAAAAATCTCAAAATAACTTTATTTTTCTTCATAAGCCTTATTAAGCTTAAATAAATAAGCCTTATTTTTCTTATATGTAAAACAATAAAATTGTTATAAGGATTATGTAAAATAATTTTTGTATAAGCACAAAGTACAATGTTTATCATGTAGGAATTTTTCAACAAATAATAGCTATTATTACTACTAAATAATGATGGGCACTTCCTGAATCAAATGTTTCATTTTAATGAACACAAATAATAAAGTAACAACAAATGTGGTGCTGTTAATTGATAGAGAACAAGTGTACCCTTTTTGGTGATAGATTGTTAGTGACCTAGAAAAAAATATTGCAAAATAGCGTTTAGTTCATGCTCCCAATTTTCATGAATAAAATATCTTTGAATATTGGAAAAGTTGACTGTTTTACACACATATTACTGATTTATAGTTCTTCTTCTGTATGTTGAACACTCATATTCTTTGACCATTTTTATCAGATTATTGATTTTTTTCCCTACATTACCAAAACCAAAATAAATCATTGGAAAGGGAACTTGTCGATCACCTTTCTTTCAAAAATTCCCTGTAGTGACGTATTGACACGAGGGTTGTCACTTTATCTTAACTACTTGGCTCCTACTTTATGGTTCATGTTGTAATGTTGACAATGAAAGAAAATTACAATTTAAAAAATATTATAGTACCAAGAGGAGCTAATCTTGACTGTGAGCTGTAGAAAACAGGTAGGTTGAACCAACAAAAGGAGAATACTATGGGCCATCTGGTTTTTAGTGAATTGTTCTTAGAGCCGACAAATATGTTATGAGTCGTTAAAAACTCTTTAGTTGACCATACATAAATTATGGCCCTAATTAGTTGGTTCAGTTTTGCTATGGGTGGTTTATGAGGCACCAGGCAGAAAAGACCAGCTCCTGCCTGACTTCAGATTGAGTTCACATTAGAATATTGGCAACCGAGCAAATATATCTCAATCACATGTTCCACTAATATCAGAAGAATGTGGCATGAATTCCATATAGTGAAAAAGTAGGCCAAGGAGTTTTGGGTGACATAGAGCACATGGAAACCTAGAGGACTATGACAGCCCTACTGGAATCCTGCCATTTTACCAAGTGCTCAATAACAGATGGGATGTTAAAAAAAAAAACAAATCCCATGTATATTTTTCTTAATGGTTGCCATGGGATACAATTAACATATTTGTAATACAATAAACCATAGCCAAGAGTTACAAAAATAAAATGTGAAACATCATAATCATCTATTCAAATGAGTTCAGAGAGTTCACAGGACACACGTTTTTAGTGACTTAAAATTTGGGGTGGAAACTAATACCTAGGGTTTTAGAATTCCTAGGAGAAACAATTAGAAAGAAAATAATTTTATTTCCCCCCTAAAATAGTACTTGTGTTGAATTCTGAGGCATGAGATTGAAAGCATATTTCCTCATGTAAGACTCTCACAGTTGATGGTACAGGCATAAGTAAACAGATAACAAAATTTTATGACAAGAACTAGACTAAATTACATATAGAGTAGGTCTGGAACACAAAAAAGTAGTGATCATCATCTGGGGAAAATTTGTCAGAAAAGAGGATGCTGTTGAGACCCCACCAAACCCCTGTCTGCTCAAAATGCTGGCTGATGACAATTTACAGCTCCCCTTTTCTCTAGAGAATTAGATAATTTGCTTAAAGGAGAACTGCCTCCTTGATACATTCTGTGTATACTCCCAGATCTTGGCCAATAACTGTTTGAAGTTAGGAAAAGCATATTCCCCTTGCCTCAAGATTGGGCATACTCTGGGGTGCAGTCTGTGCTCCAGACTTTACCCAAGGGATCAGATGGAAGCTAGTCTCCAGCTGACACCACCTCTTGCTTAGTTCATCTTGCCCTACTCTTCCATTACTCCCCTTCTCCTGTGAGCACTCTCCCAATAATTCCATTGTACAGGAATTCTTATCTCAGGAGTCATTTCCAGGGGGTCCTACCTAAGACAGCTTTTTTTGTGATCCAACAGAGCAAGCTAAGTGTTAAGGTACATGTATCTTTTCAACTGATAATAAATTCAACTATAGGGATGAAAATATTTTCCCCATCAACATGTCCCTCTTTATCCTGTATAAAGGTAAATACTGTCTAGACTGTAGTGCATTAGAAGTCAATCACTTCTTTGATATACACTTGGAACTTTTTCCCCCCACAAATATCAGTATAGAAAATCTACTTAGTTATTTGTACTTAATTTGCCTTTTTAGCCCAGGCTTCTAAATTTAATCTCAAGTATATGATGCTTATTTTATGTTTGAAAGATCAAGCCTACTGTTATCAAAAAACGCTTCCTTATAATCCAGGAGCTCTTGATTTTTATGATAGTAATTGAATAGCATCACCAACTTCTACTTTTGGGATAGCCTAAAGTGCTAAATAAATTATGGGAGTTCTGTTGATACTCCCAGGGGGTACTCTGAAGAACAGAGTAAAGTAGTTGCTGTTTGCTTATCTCCCACTACTCCAGCTCTCTGTCCCTTTTCAAATGAGAGAAGAGATTTAACAAATCACTTAAGTCTGAATCCCCACCACATGTTTGAATCCCCACCACATGCTTGAATCCACAGTTGAATATCTTGACCTGGTCATTCAAACTATGCATAAACATTCCAGGGTCAGGAAACTGACTCAACATAATACTTTTCACCCTAAAATGATAGAACATTTTAAAATAGAGAATACTAGAGACAGACAAATCCAGGCTCTTCATTTCATTTGATGAGGTAGCTGAAGATCAGAGATGAGAAATTCCTTCAGTGCTATATAGATACTATTTATGATTTTTCATACAGTGCCACCAGATTATCTTTTCCTGGATTTCCAGTTTTCTCTCCTTGCTCTGTCTTGCTCAAAATAAAAAACCAAAACAATCAAAACACCAAAAACTGACAAAATCATTGTAGCAGATGACAAGTTAGAAAGTCTGTGGCATAGCTCATTAATGCTAGGAGCTCTTTGAGTATACACATAAACTGACTCTGAATATTAATAATATCTGTCAGATTTATTAGGGAATCTGCCCATGTTGTGAAGCTTCACTTCTGCTTGACTGTGAAAGTCTTAATCATTAATTTGTCTCACCTGATACTTCATAAGATCACCAGATCTCAGAACTTAAATTCCAATTTGGATCTGATGTTATTTCTCAAGAAAATCTAGTCTAAGTCATAAATCCTACAGTTTTAAAGTCAAATATGAAATTTCTATTCTCCTATAAAGTGGCTAACTAGAAACAGCATCCTAAGGACATTTCACGTTTTTAATGCACAGCCTATAAAAATACATTTATTCATTCATTCAAAAAATATTAATGAGAACTTATCAGGTATCAAGCACTGTGCTGATTCAAAAATAAAAGTGCTCCCAGTGTAGTAGGAGGATTGACAAATATAATTATAATACTTGCTGTGCATACAGGCTTTTATGGAAACATATGCATGGGTTCCAGGCACTCCTGCCTCAAGACAAACCCTCACACTGAATAGGATGTGTATATATGTGTGTGGCAAGTTCAAAAATAATTGCATTGAAAATGTGCTAAGTGAAAAGGGGGAAATCATTAAGGCTGCTTGAGTGGGTTTTACAGAGTAAAAGGACTCAAACCGAATCTCAAAGACTAGAAAGGCTTATGCCAAGTGTACCTTGAAGGATCAGGAACTCCAGGTATGGGAATGTCATGCAAATAAGTTTGAAGCTGTAAAACAGCAAGACAAGTTCAAAACCTACAGATTATTCTTTTCAGCTGAAGTGTAAGGCATAGATATCAATGACAAGAGATTAAGAAGTATAGGAAAGAAGGAAACCATCATGGAGAAACTTATCTCCACTGTTGAGAAAGTTTAATTTCATCTTTTAAACAAGAAGGGAGACAGTGAAGGGTTTTAAGTATGTAGGTGATATGGTTAGGTTTCATGTATATATCTACAAACATATAAATATATATTTGCATATATATGTGTATATATTATGTGTATATATAGTATATGTATATGTGATATACACCTGTGTGTGCATATATTATAAATATATTTCAAATATATATTTTACAGCATTGTCATTACCATAATTATGTTTTAGAGTATTTGGGAAGAAAGTGTGAATTTTTAAATAGATGATGCTTGAACAACTGGTTAATCAAGCAAGAAAAAGAAGGAAATTGGATTCCCAATTAATATTTAGACAAAAATAAATTTCAGGTAGATTAAAGACCAAAGTATGAAAAGCAAAATCTTTAAATGTCCAAAGAATATATAGAAGAATACATTTAAGACCTTAGGGAAGGGTATACTTTTTTAAGAAATGAAAAGGAAAAAGAGTGATAAATTTGACTACAGTAAAATGTCAAACCTCTGTTCAAACAAAAGCCCTGTAAATAAATCTAAAAGACAAGGCAGTGTCTGTGATAGATACATTTGAGATACATGTAACTGACAAAGGACTAATCCACAATGAAGTACACTTAATATCCATTCTAATGGATAAAATTTTAAAAGTATAACAATTCCTCCTATTTTTGAAAAAACAGGAATTCTCACATATTACTGGAGAGAGTAAATGTTGGTACAACCACCAAGGACAACTTGGTCATACTCATGGAGCAGAAAAGGTGTATGTCCTCTTACCCAGCATCTCCACCTGTGAGTGTAGCCCTTAAGACAATGTTAATACATGGAATAAATGCTTCACAACAAATGCTATTCTTTTGTAATCTGATTTGCATCAGCAAAAATATTAAAAACATCTCAAATATCCGTTTACAGGACAATAAATGAATTGTGGTGCATTCATGTAATCTTTTAAGCAGTATAAAGCAATTAAAACAAATGAACTGAAAATGTACTTAACATGAAAAAAATCTCAAAAACCTACAGTTAAACAAAATAAGTATATTGTAAGATGATACATATATGTGATACCAATTATATACAATTTTAAAACATGAATATTTTTACAATGTAGAATGCATAAATATGTAATAATATGCAAAAGCATGCATGAGAATGATAAATACCAAAATTCATGATACTTCTACCTCATCAGCTACCAGTAAATAATTATAATATTTTTTTAACATCTTTTAAAAAAATAAATTTATTTATTTATTTATTTATGGCTGCGTTGAGTCTTCATTGCTGCGCGCAGGTTTTCTCTAGTTGCGGCAATGGGGGGGCTACTTTTCATTCTGGTGCATGGGCTTCTCTCTGCTGTGGCTTCTCATTGTGGAGCACCAGCTCTAGGTGTGTGGACTCAGTAGTTGTGGCACTCAGACTCAGTAGTTGTGGTGCACAGGCTTAGTTGCGGTGCACAGGCTTAGTTGCACCATAGCATGTGGGATCTTCCCAGACCAGGGTTTGAACCCATGTCCCCTGAATTGGCAGGCAGATTCTTAACCACTGAGCCACAAGGGAAGTCCCTTTTTTAACATCTTTATTGGAGTATAATTGTTTTACATTGCTGTGTTAGTTTATAACATTTTTTTGAGAATGGAATTAGTGTCATGTGTTGCTGCAAATGATTTACAGATACTTAATTCTATCATTTAATCACCATAACAACCTTATAAGATATATACCATTATTATTCCAAGTTTATAGATAAGAAAACTGAGGTACACGGAGATTAATAATTTGTCCTTGTTATATAGCTAGTAAATAATAAAATGCTGGAATTTTAACCCTGCTCTTAACTAGGACATGGTAATATTTACCTCTGAGGAAAGTGGGATCCAGGGAAGTATACAGAAGGATTCAACTGAAATGTTTAATTTCATTAAAATTCTGGAGAAAATATGATAAAATGTTAAGACTTGATTAAACTAAGTAGGGAAACACAAGTCTTCATTATGTTATTCTCTTTAACTGTCTATGTATTCATATTAGATGGAGAAAGAGAATAAAGAAAGGGAAGAAGAGAGAGAAGGAGATGGCACAGGTAGGGAAGTTAGGATGAGAAGGAGGGGGCAGAATAGGGGACGGGAAAGAGAGACTTCCCTGAGAGCAGAGTAAGGGATGAACTGGAACGGGGCAAACTAGAATCAAGAGGGCAAGTAAGAGAATCTTCTCTAGGCAAGAGATTACAAATGCAATCAAGACATTTACTGCTACTTGGTGATGATGTACCTAAAATGAGTCCTAAACTGTTTTATTCATGAAAAATCTAATAATATGCCTTAGAGTTTACAAAACCCCTTTCTACACATTTTACAATTTAAACATTCCCCGTAACCCTGTAAAGCAGGCAATATTATTACTCCCTCGGAAACCTGAGGCTTAAAGAAGCATAATAACTTGTCCAGTATCCCTGCAGCTAAGAGGTCTTGGGATCAGGACTTGGACTTGTGTCCACTGATTTAAAATCTCTTCTGCTTCTCCGATGTGAATAGTTCAAAGAGTCTCACAGCAGCTGTATCTATACTAAATTAACTACCTGACTTTAAAAATGTATTTACATGGTCCTTAGTAGCAGTCATATTCTTTAAACATAAAAACTTCATCTCACACATAATTTTCTGTAATCTATACTCTCAGTACTTGTGCTTTCAGAAACATCAATTTTAATTCCAGCTTTAAAGTGAGACTGGATAGGAGACTTCATATCATACTCATTTGCTATAACTTTTTGACTTCGAAGTTAACATAATTACCAAACACTCAGTTCTCCATTTGTTAGATTCTATCATTCCTGGCAATCTGATGTTATAGGTAATGTTATTCTTCTTTATAATACGGTGAAGAAAGAACTTGGAGAGGGGAAAAAAAGCCTGAGCAATAATGTTTGCATCATCCTGGGTCACTGAAAGGTGATGTTTCCACTATGAATACATTGGTTGCTTATAGCCTCTCCCCACAAGTGGGGAGAACCCTGCTCAGGTTCAAGTACATTTTCTTTTTGAAGTTGCCAAACTTCCAGTTTGACATCACTCTGAAAAAAGTGACAGATTATTGAACTACGGTAACTTTCTTGGAGCAGAGCCAATAACTAGAAACCTACACTTGTGCATAGAAAATTCTGCACAACAACTTTGCTTTATGAAAAGACTGGTCTTTAAAAAGATTACATCCAAATGTCTTGATATCTTAAGTTTTTCAACAAAACCGAAATATATTCACAGATGTAGAAAACAAACTTATGGTTACCAAGGGGGAGAGGGAGGAGGGATAAATTGGGAGATTGGTATTGACATATACACACTACTATATATAAAATAGATAACTAATAAGAACCTACTCTATAGTACAGGGACCTCTACTCAGTACTCTGTAATGACCTATATGGGAAAAGAATCTAAAAAAGACTAGATATATGTATATATATAACTGATTCACTCTGCTGTACAGCAGAAACTAATACAACATGGTAAATCAACTATATGCCAATAAAAATTAATTTAACAAAATAAAATTCAAAATATGGTGATTAGGTTGATTAAAATTTAGTTATTCCCAAATTTGCACAATTTGTGAATATTTCTGAAGCAAGCTACACCTACACAGACCCAGCTGTGGATTTTTGTTTGTGTGTTCATTTGTTTTGCGCTGTTTTGTCTTAATGTCTGAATTTGCCTTAATATTTTGAACAGATCTAATATTTCCATGAACCACTGCTTTATGCCCCCTCTGCCAGGACATGGCTATCAGCTCCCCCCACCCTCTCACCATTCATACCACAACAAATCAGGAGCATTTATTTAATTGGGAAGAAGGCTAATCGCAACTTGTGAAAATTTGAATTGTGGGAATATATTTTTATATGCAGTTGCATTATTTCATTTCCTTGCATAATCCACGCCATTATTTTTCTGTGTGTTTACCTTAAAATAAAGACAGGTGTGAAAGAATACTGTCTGGTATTCTACTCTGCCATTCTCTTCCCTTCTATTACAGCTTTGTGTCTTAAAATGGCTTTAAGCTGAAGAAGATCTGTAGATTCTGATGTGAGAAATAGAACCAACTTGTTTACTAGATATTAAAACCTAATTAACACCTTGGTTGATTTAGATTCTCAGTGGCTTTTCTTCTAAAATCTGAAACCATAGTAAGAACTTCCAAGTCCCCAACAAAAAGGTTTATAACTAGAAATTAGGAGAAAAACACTCTTCTTTCTCCCTAATGTCTTGTATACACTACGGTTTCCAGGATGCAGAAAACAGGGGCCACAATGTGAACTAGGCTTTGAGGTGGAAATAACAAAAGCACACTTAGACAGTGGTGGAAAGACAAGTCCAAATGGAATAGTGGGTTCACTTGGGGAACTCTAGGGTGGTGCAATAATTGAGGACCAGATGATGAGAAAAATTGAATGCCAGAATATGGAGTCTGTATTGTCCAGAATGAAGAACAATTAAAGATAGACTTTATTTCATTTGTGATGAGGATAGTGGTTGAAAGGAATAAGCAAATATGAAAGAGAATTTAAAGACTTAAATATTCAACAGAACTTGGCAACTAATTAAGTGGTTTATGTTCCAAGACTCTTGTTTAAAGTACTTTAAAAATATTATCTGATTTAATTCTGATTTTAAAGATACCCAAAAAGCTGGAATAATTAGTTGCAGTTAACAGATAATGAACCTGAACTTTAGGAAGGTTAACTACATTTCCTGAAGTCACACAGCACAAAAGTGATGGAGATAGAGTTTAACTCAAGTTGATCTAGATAGTATCCACATGACCTTTCTAACTCACTAAGCGGTCTTCCAAGGTACTCTCAAGTTTTGAGAGTTTATACAATAGAATGGTTAATAGCATGCATGGGTCTGGAGTAAGACTGGCTGGGTTCATGTCTCAGCTCCATCATTTAATACCCATTTTATTTGGGGCATATCACTTAAACTTGTATGTCATTTGTTAAGTAGGAATGAAAATAGTCCCCACCTCAAAGGGTTATGGTCAGAAGTAAGTACTTAGAACAGTGCCAAGAAAAGAGCATGCATTTATTAAGTGCTCATTGTTACTATTATTCTCCTCTCTGTTTGGAAAAACAGAATAGTGGTGTTATAAGGAGGTGATACAGAGATAGGATTTTGGAAAAAATTGGGTGAGTTGGCTTTTAGATACGATGAGACTGTTATATTGGCAATGCATCTGTTAACCAAGAATTCCAAGAACAGAGACCTGGTTGAGGCAAAAAAAATAATAATAATAAGTGTGTATTTGAGGTTTGTTAGGATTACAGCCTGGGAAGCACGAATCCAAAGAAAACGCTTAAATTGTGTTCCACTGGACTACAAAATGAGGGAGCTTTATAAGGCAAAACCCCACAAGGTTACATAAATTGTCGAGAATTAGGATTGGAGCTGGCAAGAAGTAAGGGTGCTTGTTAAGCAAGGTTTGGTTGGGGTCAGAAATAATACACAGTTGCAAAGGTGGGGGGACTTTGAAACTACAAGGTTGCAGCTAGCAGCTACTAGCAGATACTGTTTTGAAAAAGTGCTGGTGGTATCCTTGAGTTTGACACAGTTCAGAGAAAATTCAAGTTCTCAGTAATGTAGGAACATGTCTGAAACCCTATCTACAATGGCCAGCTGGCTCCATTTTGGATGCCTGAACCATAGTTACTCCATTCTGATTTTTAAATAATCTTAAATTTGTCATCACTACTATAGGTTCATTAGCAGCCATGGTTCCTGTAGTAACATTCTACTAGGACCAAAGTAAGGATTTCACTAGACCTAACATTATACCTGCCATCTGGTCATTAGGGGCTCAGTATATTAGCACTAAAATATTGGACTTACTATATTAGTAGGAGTAATTGACCTAATTACAGGGAGGAGATAAGGTTTATGCCTCATAGTAATGTAACAAGAAGAACAAACCCAACTCCATATTGGATCTTTCCTTTTGTGCTCTGTTGCCTGTGCTTAGTCATGCTGGCTCTGCACCTTTGTAAAGGAATGTTGCCTATAGCCCAAAATATACGTAGTAGCCCTTTCTCAAGGTTCTGCCTCCCAGTCTTGACCTTTAAAGCCATAACATTTTTTCATTCACATAGAGATAAAAAGCTGCAGAACAGAAAATAGCATTTGTCTTATTAAAGGTTTACAGGAACATAGTGACCAGACCTACATGGACAGCTGCAAGAACAAAGGATTATCACATCCCCTCTGGGGTCTTGGAAGAACCAAGAAGCCTGCAACAACCAGCCAGACCCCCACCCCTTTAAATGTAAAAGAAGCCTGAATTCTAACTGAGGTAAGATGGTTCTTTAAGACACCAACTTCTAGGTCTGCTGGCTTTCTGAATAAAGTCACTATTTTTTTTTTTTTTTTTTTTTTTTTTTACCGTTGTGGAGCACAGGCTCCGGACGCACAGGCTCAGCGGCCATGGCTCATGGGCCCAGCTGCTCCGTGGCATGTGGGATCTTCCCGGACTGGAGCACGAACCCGTGTCCCCTGCATTGGCCAGTGGACTCTCAACCACTGCGCCACCAGGGAAGCCCATAAAGTCACTATTTCTTGCCCCCGCAACTTCTCTCTCCATTTATTGTGGTGAGGAGTACAAGCTTGGACTCAGTAACATTTTCAGATTTTAATCTTTTAAATTGACATGTCTTTTTATTCCTTATTAAATGCAAGGTTAAAAAAAAAAACTATAACATTCTCTATTAAATATGATGTAAAAGCTGTATTTCACATCACCCTCTGACTGAAGTTGAAATCATCTACAGTTCTTAACTACCTGAGTCCCAAACAAGTGGATTAACAAAGGAACACTCCTGCAGTCAGCATCTGATGCTCTGCAGGAATTTCTAGGTCATCAGCCCCAAAGGCTGTAATAAACATCTTTATAATCTTTATAATCTTTTCAGGGGTAAAAAAAAATGCATCTTTAGATAAAGCCTAGTCCTATTAGACTCTAGGTAAACAAATACATGAAGAGTAAGGTCTCTACACAAAATAATTTCAAACAGGTAACCTATAAATTATATTTACCTTCTGTAGTGCAAACAGGGAAAACATCATGCAGTAAAAAAGGGCTGTATCATTTTTTTTTTACCATCTTGTTTAGGAACAGTGGATAATTTCAATATCTGCCATTCTTATAAAGAAAGAAGAAGGAAAATGTCATATGGCTGGTATCAGACACAATGGAGGGACTTTAACAAAAATGTCCTCCATAGCAACAATAATGGAAATTTCCAGGAAGCAAAAGTAAAGGAATGTAGTCTATGCAAGATGTTAGTACTGTCGGCATACAGGGTTTGAAGTCTTTGATATTTCCAACGACAAGAATAAGAAAGATCCAAGACCAGCAGCCAAAGATAGACACTAGAAGAATACTTCACTCGCTAGATTATAGGAGGAACAATAGAGTCAACAGAAGGAGACATTGAAATGATAAAAGAATAACAGCAACATTCTGGTTGTAAAAGGTTAAGGTGGTAAAAACTTCAAGTACCCAGCAGAGAGGTCTTGGAAAATGAAAAATGAAAAAAAGGTTAACAAATGTGTAAATAAGAAATTTAGAAAATGGCCTTCTTGAGAAAAGTTTCAATAGAATGATGGAAATAGAAACTACTTTTCAAGAGCCTACAAGGGAAATTGGTGAAGAAATTGAAATAGCAAAAAAATGTGCCTCTTATTTAAGAAGACTGACAAAATTTCCAATGCAAGTAAAGAGGATTGTACATAGACTTGTAAATACACAAGCATTTCCTGCCAAGTCGCCTTCATACATAGCCAAATATGATTTCATCCCAGCTGTTCTCGGAATTTTCAGGAGTGAATTAGTGAAGTGTTAATTAACAAATTTTTAAAAATTTATATCTTGATGTTCACTATCTAGATTTCTATTTTACTCAGGCAAATTTCACAGAATTTTATAATGTTTTACAGGATCAGAGTAACTATATATATATATATATATATATATTTGGTTATGATGATTGCAAAAAGTTCGATATTTAAACAAATTTTCAAGATATGGTATTTTCAGATAATACTTCGTATTTCTCTGGGTCCTAAATTTGTTGCTAGAAGAGTTGTTGCAAAAAAAAAAAAAAAGTCATCAAAAACTGAAGTTTCACAAATCTAAACATAATTTATATGTGCCAAGAAAGTTTGTTATCTAAAGCAAGTTTATTTTTCTATCTACATCCAAATTTAACATTAATTTTAAACAATTCTATATTTTCTCATGCATACTTAGAAGCAACCAGCTGTGCATATGTATACAACACTTAGAAATGCAACTTGAATATTCCGTAAACTGCTGGTTTTCCATGTCAGCAATACATAAAGCCAGGCTCACCCACTTTGACCTCTTATACTCACTTTTCTCTCCAGCCGTCAGGACAATAGATTTCCTGTCTTGGGTTATTTTTTAGAAGAGGGAAGTCCAACAATAAATTTGTTTTTAACCTTTCTAATAATTTTTTTTTTTTTTGTAGCGGTTTACGGGCCTCTCACTGTTGTGGCCTCTCCTGTTGCGGAGCACAGGCTCTGGACGCGCAGGCTCAGCGGCCATGGCTCACGGGCCCAGCCGCTCCGCGGCATGTGGGATCTTCCAGGACTGGGGCATGAACCCGTGTTCCCTGCATTGGCAGGCGGATTCGCAACCACTGCGCCACCAGGGAAGCCCTCTGATAAATTTTTAGTTTTACCTTGCAGCTTCTTTTTCCTCGGAATCCATGGGCACTTCCTCAAAGCCAGACCGGGTTCCTTCATAACAGTGGTTCCAAATTCAAATGCCAACTGTGGCTAGGCATATCACACAACTCAGAGGTCACAATGATGCCTTCAGGACTGTTTTCATAAATAAAGTTTTATTGGAACACAGCCACACTCATTCATCTATGCATTGTCTTTTGCTATTTTCCTGCTACAACAACGGAGTTGAGAAAGTAAGACAGTCACCATATGGTCCTTGAAACCAAAAACATTTACTATTTGACCCCTGAAGTAAATGAGTTGGCCAGAAATAAACAATAGGAAATGGCAGGGACTGTGGTGAACCAACAAGGGTGCATTACATCTGAAGGACCTAATAATTATTACCATGCAGAAAAAAGCAGGCACAGCTTACCAAATTCAATATTTGATAAAAGTCAGAAATTCCGATTTTATATGAAATCTTCAAGTTTCTAAGTGTTAACTACTAAATCCAACTTTTTAAATGAATGAAACCAAACAAAATTAATCTACTGCCTGCATCTACCCTTTTACAGCTTCTGAAGTAACCCTTACTAGCTATGTGGTATTTGGTAAGTAAGTTTCTCCGTGTGTATCAGTTTCTCATTTGCAAGCTGCCAGCACTCCAAAAATACCAACAAAGTAAACTCTGATGATTAAGCAGAACTGGAATTTTTGCTTACCTTCACTAAAGGAAGCAAGTACAGAGTCTTAGTCCTGTCTTAGCTGGGGAGTGGGCAGGGGGAAGGCAAGGCATTTATAAGACTTGGGAAAGAGTCTGTTTTCTTGTTTGTTTATCTGGTTTTGGTTTTGTTTTGTTTTTTGGCCATGTGACATGTGGGATCTTTGTTCCCCAACCAGGGACCAGGGATTGAACTCATGCCCTCTGCCAGTGGAAGGGCGGAGTCTTAACCACTGGACCGCCAGAGAAGTCCTGGTGGGGGGACAGTCTGTTTTAAGGTGTGTCTTTCAGTGTGGGGAATGATAGGGATAGAGCAAATCTGTGACATAGTATAGGACAGGTGGACACAAAGAGGAGGCCTTGGGTTTGATGAGCCTGGTTGAACTATCTATCTATTGTACTGAAGAGGGGGTATTTAAGCTGATGACAGCTGGTTGATTAGTCTATTGTTTGGACAAATGGATTTGCAGTAAGCTCTTGAAACAACAAAAAGTTATTTTCAACTTAGTCTTCCTGGGCAGGAATTTCCTGGGATAGTAAATTAGCTCTGCCGTTGTAAATGGTTTCAGTTCTCAGACCCCCCTTGTGGTTACTCCTCAGGCTACCCTGATGGATATACCATTAAATATGGGAACAAAGGCAATCCTAATTTCACCACTGTGTGAGTTGTCATGATTGCACATGAAGTTTTAGTGGATGGCCATTTTAACTTCTAAAAAGTATCAGGTTTTCCTGTACTCCTTTGTTGGATCATTTGGTGGGACAGTGGCTAGGGGACAACAGCTATGCATCAGCATTTAAGACCATGGAGATCAGAGAGCTGAACATAGCAAATGAATACTAAGAGGAGGATTTTGATCAGAGTTTATATGCAGTGTAATTCTCAACCAGGAGCCAAGAATGTTCTAAGTCAAGGGGAAATATCCAAGCCCTAATCTGAAAAAACCCAGACCAGAAATGGGGTTATTAGCTATATTATATAATTTCTTTACTATTTGCTTCTTGGGTAATTTTTATAATATTAAAGATCCTGGAGAGGTATAAGCATAACATTCTTCCTTTAAAATAGCATATGTTTCCCAGTGAGAGGACAAATTATATCCAAAGAGCTTCTGTTCTAAACTAACACCTGATCAATTTCATGACCCTCTCTAGTGAGGAGTTCTATAGCCTTGGTGGTATTGTCTTGTTCCTCACACATTCTTTGAATCATAACCCATTGGAGTCCCCTACTCTCTGGGCTATTTATAAAGCATGAAGTAAAGAAGCTTGAGGATAAAAGAAAGTGATCCAGAATTCCCCTTAAAAGGCTGGAGTTTCAGTCTTCAAATCAAGGCTCAGGTTGTTTTGTTTTCTGCTTTGAATTAAGAATCTAATTATCTCTTCTTCAGCAAAGGCAAACATGGATTTAAAAGTAACCCAAGTGATATCAGGGACTATCCTAAAGGCAGGTATTCCAACCACTAAATTGACAAATCCATTTCTAGTTTGCAGGTAATATAACCAGTTGACTTTTGTACCACAATCGAAGGACAGTCATCTAAAGTCAACTAATGATGTATTTTCCATATATATATATATATATATATGGCTATCAAATAGTTTTGAATGAAATCTATAATGAAGAGAGCATTAGGTAAGTCTAAATCAAAAGAGCTTTAAGTTGAATTTAACCAGCATATCTGACTTGTGAGGTCTGTGAAAGTTAGCAGCCTCCAAATAGGCACCTTCTATTCCCTAGTCCTTTTTCAAGTTCTATGTCTGTGAAGGTTCAGTTACAAAAGCGACCTCCCACAGCAGGACCCTGTTCTTGGTAGAGATAGGAACCTCTCTAACCAGGTATGAAAATTTTAGATTTCTAAATTTTATATTTCTTGCTGTCTGACCCATTGTAGTATACACAATCTAAAAAGCCTTTTAATTGTCAAGTTATTTAGGAAACCAAGATCCATACCAAGTGGCACAAAGGGAAAGAAGCTATAAGGGTCCCAAAGGAAAATGTATACAAACCCAAATGATGGTTAATTTCAGTCTTTTATCAACACATAATTAAAATCTAGCCAAGTGTTTTACTTATAGCTGAAATGACTAAGGAGGCAAAAATCAACACAAAGAATAGGGGCTTTATGGATAATAAAATGAAAGTTAATTTGATTCCAAAGAAATAGGAAAGAAAATAGGAAAATACATACCTAAAGCTTACAGATTAAAGCATGACAACTTGGACTTCAAGTTGTTATCTGGATTTTAACCATGGATCTTGGTTGGAAGATACAGTCCATCCTAATTATTTGCTGATTTGATTTTTGCAAATTTGCCCACTCACTAACAATTATTTATAACTTCCAAATCAATATCCATGGTGCTTTTGTGGTCACTTTTGGATATTCCCAGCACAGCAGAAAATTTAAGTCTTCCAACATGCTCATTCCAAGCTGAGGCTGAACATGGTAAAACTCTACCTTCTTGTTTCAGGTCTCATAGTGTTAGCAAGTATCCTTTCTGTTTTCTATTCAGTGGCATGTTTCTTGGGTATTTTTTTTTTTTTTGCATTTTTGTGCTTTTTATTGGTGATTTTACTGTTTAAAATGGCCCCCAAGCACAGTGCCAAAGTGCTGCCTAGTGTTTCTAAATCCAAGAAGGCTTTGATGTGCCCTATGGAGAAAATATACACATTAGATAAGACAGGAGTCATGATGCTGTTGACTGGAAGTTTAATGTTTGTGAATCCACAATATATATTAAGTAAGGTGTCTTGACACAGACACACACACAAAACCAAGTTATGTATTGATCAATTCACAAAAAATGGGACCAAAGAGTTGAAAGAACTTAACCCTATATTTCAATATGGGAGAAGTGGTTCAGTATTAATTAATCCAGTGCTCATGGCAACTTTATAGAATATAACTATCATGATAATGAGAATCTACTGTATCAGCATCTCATGCCACCATCTATTTTCTCCAAAGGTCTTGAGTAAAAGCTGTCTTCCTCCAAAGATTGATTGTTAGTGGGAAATAAGACTGTAACTTCTGACTCAAAGGAAATCAAATAGATAAACACAATTTTATTTAAAATTCTTCTCATTGCCACAGAATTTTGGTCAATCTAGCAATTTATAATGTTATTTAAACCTCAAGGTACCTCAGCTATTTAGATAAGACTTTTGCTGTACTGATTTCATAGGACTTATAAGAATTTATGCCACTATTAATTTACTATCACTATTTTCTATCATGAGTCCTTTTCCTCAAAAGTCTATCCTCTCAAACATCTATTTGTTGGCTGCCTTAATCAATAAGAAAATCTATCAAATTCACTTTGATATGCTCTTCCATAAACTGAAATGATCTTTGAAGCAACTGTCAACCTTCCTTTCAAAAATCCCATGAAGTTATGTTTCCCTCTGAACAATATTAGACATATGTGCAATTCAAAATTTTTGGATTTGTAAATTCTTTATTTTTAAAATTAAATTAATAAATGCTTATGAAATTATGATAGGCATCGCTAGAATTGTTAAACTGAGTACATTTTCCTACTAAGAGGAAATTATTATTATTATTTTTTGCGGTACATGGACCTCTCACTGTTGTGGCCTCTTCCGCTGTGGAGCACAGGCTCCAGACGTGCAGGCCCAGTGGCCATGGCTCACGGGCCCAGCCGCTCTGTGGCATGTGGGATCCTCCCGGACCGGGACACGAACCCGTGTCCCCTGCATCGGCAGGCGGACTCTCAACCACTGCGCCACCAGGGAAGCCCTAGAGGAAATAATTTTTAATAAAACTTCCATCCTGTTAAATATACTGAATCCTTTCCATTACTAAGTTTTCACACTAGTTGAGCATTACTGACCACTCTCAGATTTTAAAAAATATATTTAAAAATTATCTGTTGCTTTTATCATAAAACTAACACATACTATTATACAGAAATGTGAAGAGCTTAGAAATATAGAGAATAAAAATTAAAATTCCTATTTGCTACTCAATTTCCATTCTTTAGAGGAAATCATGGTAAACAGTTTTGAGAATGAATATATTCATGTAGTCTATCAATAAGCAAAGGTGTGTGTATTCATATGTATGTGTGTATGTTCATGCAGGGGATGAGATCAGACTTTCCTCAAATGGAATCCTCTTATAGATGTGTTTCTTTCCTTGATACATACTTCTAATTCCCTTCCAAATTTGTATGTAAAAAACTGCCTTATCCTTTTTACCTCATCTTTTTAATATATATCCCACTGAATAAATGTGACATGGTTCACTGGGTATTGTTTATGTATCCAGCAAGACAATAACCTTAAAAATGTTATTCCCTGTTGTTATTTTTCCAGTATATTGCTGTCATTGCCCATTTTGGCAGGAAATATCCTTCTCTCCCTCTTGAAGTTTCCCCACTGAAATATCTAGGAATACAGGTGGTTTACTAAGACATCTGTTTTCCCTTCAGATGCCAAGGGGAGGGAAACTAGAGAGTACAATTAGCCCCCAACTGCCATTGCTCCTGCCTCTTCAAAGTGCCCTTTTGTTGAAAGCTGGTCCTATTGATGTGTATCTACTAGAAATGTTAGTAGATGTGTATCTACTAGGTGATTCCAAGATTGAGCTACACATTTACATTTGCATTCACAGTCTCAGTTATTCCCAAATCAGGGCTACTGTGGTCTGATGTCTGGGTCAGCTTAGGGATTTTAGTCTCAGCCCCTTTCTGTGTTAGAACCAGCCTTTCCTTATGAGCCTGTAGTCTAGACCTGGGTGTTACACCCTGACTCTGGTCTAGATGCTTTTCTCAAAAGTTATGCCTACATTAAGCTAAGCTGTCACTTCCAGTCAGAATTCACAACACTCTGACTCCATCAATAAGTTCTAATGACACTGTGTTTCAAATGAAAAAAACCTGGGATCTCAATATAGTTGGGTTCCTCCCAACAGGTTACATGACTACTATGAAAATGTACCCAGCTTATTCCCATGAACCAGTACTCAGTATGGAGGAGTGTTTAGGGAGGCCTTTTGCCAGGCCATATGGAGTCCTGCTACAGACTTTTTCAACAGTTAGTGGTGCTTACCTTAATTAGGGTAACCAAAGGGATCCTTTAAAGTGTTTTCAGAAGAGGTAAAAAGGTATATTTCAAAATTCTACCTTCCCAATCCAAGAAGCAGAAGCAGTTTCATCTACTAAAAGCTTGAAGACTCACTTCTCCAGGTATAAACTACATTTGTTTATAGGGAAGTAATAATTTTATACATTACTTTCAAACTAGTCAGTATGCTTATTGTTTCAAAATAGATTTTAATCAATTCTCTTTGGTTTTGTCAGCTGAAAGTAAAGGTTTTACTCCCTCTTTGCTGCTATTCATATCTCTTATTTTGTGTTCTTGTCTAATGGAAATAAGCTAGTTTTTCCACTCTGTGTTAAAAGTGACTGTGGGCTCCTTGTCTTGTTTGTAAATTTAATAGAAATGTTTCTAGTATTTCATATTAAACATGAGACTGACATTTTTTGAAATGATCACAAGGTTTTATTTCTGTTATGCTTTTAATTAATAGATTGTTATTTTCACCATTTTTATATTTTTATCATGAGCCCTGTTTTGTCATGCCACAGTATTCTTTTAAGTTACAGCTAGACTCTATGAACTTATTTATTAATTTAGAATATTTTCATCAAGATTAATAAATTAAATTCTATATGTATTTTTCTTTTTATGCATCCTGTATTAAATTGACTGTCTTCCAAAAAATAAAAAGAATTTTGATGTCTATCTTATTTCTCCATGCCCCTGAACCTCACAAATCACATCAGATTAATGAATTCTCTACACAATTAACCAGTGAAATATATAAGGCTAGTTGTTCATTTTTTTCTTTCCTTTTCATTTTAGAAGATAGTTCTCCAATAACTTTTTCAGGTATTTCTATGGCTATTGTCCTATTTTCTCTTACTCCTTAAAGACAGTTTTGATGATATATATTTTCCTTTAAAAATAGTATTTTTTCCCAAGTTTTAAATTCATTTGCATAATATGATAAAAAGGTTCTCTCACATTTTAAAAAATGTTCTCTGGATCTGTGAATGATTCACTTTTCAGTTCTAATTCTGTGTGTTTCTGCTTACTCTCATTTTTTTCTTAATTAGAATTGGCAATTTACTTTCAATATACATCAACATAGACAGTATGATACTATGTAGGTATTAGTCTAAGTTACACTTAAGGTGAAAAAAATCCATAGACCTAATTATAAATTCATGACCCAGCTAGCATACTATTTTGGAAGTCTATATTTCAAATGTGATTACTATAAGTGCTTCAGCTATTGATATACCAGTTACACCAGAAGCTTTGTAAATTAGCATAATTAATATCAGAAATGAATTTTCACCAGTAAAATTAGTGAGTTATTTATCTGTACAATAAATGTTACAGTGGACTCTTCCTGGAGAGATGGGTTACTCTCGATACATATAGATTAACTACAACATATTTAAAATATTGCCCTCCCTGAGAGATCATCTTCAAAGATGGCCAGCATCAGTTTCATTTTTAAACACTAACAATGACCAATCCAAAAAAGACATTAAGAAACCAAATCTTAATAATACCATCAAAAAGAATAAAATACTTAGGAATAAGCTAAACCAAGGATGCAAAAACTTGTACGCTGAAAATTACAAAATGTTGCCTAAAAAAATCAAATAAGACCCAAGTAAATGAAAATACACCTCATGTTCATGGATTGGAAGACAATATTATTAAGATGTCAATACTATCCAAAGCAACCTATAGTTTCAATACAATCTCTAACAAAATCTCAAAGGTGATTTTTTTTTTGCAAGAATAGAAAAATCCATTTTAAAATCCATATGGAATCCAAAACAGCTCAAACAATCTTGAAAAAGAAGAGCAAAGTTGGAGTTTTCACACTTCCTGATTTCAAAACTTACTTCAAAGCTACAGAAATCCAAGCAGGTTTGAAATTGACATAAAGACAGACATATAGACTAAGGAATAAAGAGCCCAGAAGTATAACTCTCATATATAGTCAAATGCTTTTTTAAATGGATACCAAGATCATTCAAAGGGAATAGGACTGTCTTTTCAACAAATGATGCTGGGAAAACTGGATATCTATAAGGAAAAGAATGTATTTGGATCTTTACCTTACACCATATGCAAAACTTAACTCAAAATGGATAAAAGACCTAAATATAAGAGCTAAAACTAAAATTCTTAGGAAAAAACATAAAATGAAAGTTTATTACATTGGATTTGGCAATGATTTCTGAATATAATATCCAAAGCACAGGTAACAAGAGAAAAAATAGATAAATTGGACTAAAAAAATCTTTAAAAGTTCTGTGCAGCAAAGGACACAATCAACACAGAGAAAAGAAACCCTATGAAATGGGAGGAAATATTTGCAAGTCATATATCTGAAGAGGGGTTAATATCCAAATATGTAAAGAACTCCTACAGCTAAACAACAAAAATCAAACAATCTAATTATTTAAAGAGCAAAAGACTTGAATAGGCCAGAAGAGAGTAGGATGATTTTTTTTTAAGTGCTACAGGGGAAAAAACAAAACAAACAAACAAAAAACTGTCTACCAAGAATTCCATACTCAACAAATTTATACATGAAGAAGAAATCAAGAATCCCTGCATACACAAAAGCTGAGGGAGTTCATCAAAATCTGACTGGCCCTGGCCTACAAGAAATACTAAAGGACGTCATTCAGGCTGAAATACACAGTAATTCAAAGCCATATGAAGAAATAGAGAACTCCAGTAAAGGTAACTCTATAAGCAAATATAAAAATCATATTATTATACTTTTGATTTGCAATTCCTCCTATTTCCTACATTATTTAAAAGACAAATGCATGGAACAATTATTGTAAGTCTATGTTAACGAATACAAAATGTATAAATATATATTTGTGACAATAACAGTATAAAGGGGGGATAGATCTGTATTGTAGAAGAGTTTTGTATACTATTGAAGCAAAGATAATATCAATTAAAAATAAATTGTTATAAATTTAGTATGGTAACTGTAATTCCCATGGAAAACACTAAGAAAATATCTAAAAATATATACACAAAAGGAATTGGGAGTGAATCAAAATGGTACACTACAAAGAATCACCTAAAAGAAGGCACAAAAGAAGGGAGTAATGGAGAAAATGAAGGACAAAAGAAGTGTGACATACTGAAAACAAATATCAAAATGGCAGAAGTAAGTCCTTCCTGTTAGCAATTGCTTTAAAAGTAAATGGATTAAATTCTCCAATCAAATGTCAGAGGTTGGCAGACTGGATTTAAAAAACTGTATTTTGTCTATAAGAGGCTCATTTTAGATCCAATGATACAAATAGGTTAAAAATGAAAGGATAGAACATGATACTTCATGCAAATAGAAGCAAAAGACTGCTGGGGTAGCTATACTAATATCAGACAAAATAGACTTCAAGTAAAAATCTCTTACAAGAGACAAAGAAGCATACCATATATTGATAAAAGGGTCAATTCATCAAGAAGATATAATAATCCAAACATGAGCACCAAACAATAGGTCTCCAAAATGTATGAAGCAAAACCCACAGAACTGAAGGGGGAAAATAGACAGCTTCACATTAATAGTTGGAGATTTCTTAAATAATTGATAGAATATCTATACCAAAGTTAAATAAGAAAATAGAGGATGTGAGCAGCACTATAAATCAACTAGATATAACAGATATATATAGATCACTTCACCCAATAAAAGCAAGTGCACATGAAATCATTTATAGTGCAAAATGTTTGAAATGTTCTGTTTCACATGTAAAATTTAAAAAATAAATAAATGTTGATATTCATGACAAATTTTAGTCTGAGACTTGTCATCAATAACTGGTAATGAGGTTTTAGAAGCTACTTTTTCTACCATATTTTACTATTTTGGAAACTACCTTTGTGATTAAAAAGAACTAAATTGTCATAGGTCAGTTTACAATAGGATAGAAAGTAGTTTGTCATGCCCTGCAAAGAACCAGTTTTTAGATTTCGTCCTTTGTTCTTTTTATTTTCTGTTTTCTCTCTCACTAACCTCTTCTTTTATCTTTATTTCCTCATTTAATTTTCCTTAAGTTTTTAAAAATCTTTCTTCCAACTTAGGTTCAGTTAACAGTTAATTCTTTTTGTATTATATTATTTAATAACACAAGTGTCTAAGAAATGAGTTTTTCTGAGTACAATTTTCAATAATATTATTTATATCGTGATTTATGTTTTTATTATTTTTACTTTTTAGACTACTTTAATTAACATTTTAACAAGTTATTTTGTGTGCCTTATATTTCTAAGTAGTTGTTTTTGTGTTACTTTTCTATTTTATTAGTAATTTCTAGTTTCAATGTACTTAGCTTAGATAATATAACCTTTATTATATAGCTTATGATCAGACCAATAACTTTTGGAAGTTATTATGCTTTATAGGATAGAGACGTGTATGTATAAACTAAACAGAACAATGATTTACATATGTATAAACATATATAAAGAGAAATATACATGTATATCTCCCCAAAAAGCAAAATAATATGTGTGTATGGGTGTGCATGTCTGTGTGTGTGCATGTGTATGAACACTCTGTGTTGATTAAATTGAAGGGACATTCTCTGTTAGCTTCATAGAGTCTGGAATATAGATTTATATCTTTGACTTATTTTTCCTCTTATTTATCCTCCTTAGTCATATTCATTTTTTGTCTGTCTATTTTATCCATAGCTGGCTGAGAGATGTGTTATGTTAATTTCTTGTCCTATTTTTGCTTTTGCTTGTTTTTGTTTTTTTTGCTTTATGTATTGTGATGGTATTTTAGTAGCTATACAAAGACTTGTGACATTTATATGTTCTTTGTGGATTACATCTTGTTCATTAGAAAGTGCCCCAGTTTGTCTCCTTTAAAGCTCTACCTTGCATTCAGTCTTGTCTGATCCTAACATTGCACTCCCTGATTATCTTTGCGCACATGTGACTTTTATCTTTTTAATGTCAACTGTTGTGCATTTGGGGCAGTTCATACTTGTTGTTCATCATGACCCTCAGTTCTCCACACTACCATGCAAAGAAAGACAGGTACATCTAACTTTAGAGGTTATTTCAGCTACTTGACAGTAAACATGAATTTATAATGTCAGAGGAGAATATGAAAAAAAAGCTAGGTATTACAGTCATCATTTTCCTGAGGAAAACACAAAAATAAACCCCTCTACATAGTTTCCTTTACCAACATTTCTCAATTCCTAGTCTTGGTATCCTCTACATAAAGCTCCCCTTTCCCACACCTGTTTCTTACCTCAGGCTTGCATACTACTTATCCCCACCATACTTTTGAAAAACCCCACACACTTCCGCATTTCATTTTTCTCTTCCCCAGGCAATCTTATCCACTCTCACTATTTTCCATGCCATCTAAACACTTATGGTCTCCAAATGTAAATCTCCAGATTCAAATTGTCATTTGAGCTTTAGAACCATGCATGTGAATTCTTTGTTTCTCAGCCCCCAAATCTGTTCTTCCTCTGTCATCCTCATCCCATTAATTGGCCTACCTACTTGTCCACACCAGAAACCTAAGATTCACACCTGTCCTCTTCTCCTCCACTTCTCACCTCTGCTTAATCATTACTGAATCTAATGGAGGCAGATTCCTAAAAAGCTCAAAACTCAACCACCTCTCTCTTTCTCTACTGCCATTCTCTTTTGGGAATCATTATTCTTTTCTCAAACAGTTAAAGGGGTCTTTTAAAATGCAAATCTTGTCATGCTTACCCCTTTCCACTTAGAATTATTCTATGGATTTGGATCAAATAACATGAGTCCCTGATTCCTGGTAGTTCCTCTAGGCTTACCTCATACACTCTTATTCCCTTTATTTTATGCAGTTACATTGGAATTTTCTATGTGTCTGTAATAAGAAAAGTTCTCTCCTGTTGCAGGTAAAATGCTGGAATATTTTCTTCCTTTCTCCTCAGACTCCTGTGCTTCATTTTTTCAAGCTTCTATAAAATTCAATTTTCATGGAAGTCTTCATAGGCCAAATTAGATCTTTGTGTACACACCTCCCAGATGGCATTCTTCATACTTGTAATTGTTCACTTTGTGTTTTTCTCACCGTTTAGACTTCATGAATGCAGAGGGAAATCCTGTCCTGGATTTTTGCTATGTTCCCAGAACCTGTCATACTTCCTGAGATGTGATGGGTACTTAATAAATACTCATTAACTACAGGAGAAAAATATGAAGTAACTGAGGTGATTAGATAGATGGTACACACATTTCTTTCATTTATCTTTTTGCTGTATTGTTTATCTTTTTATTTTAAAATTGATGAAAGGATTGTTTACCCTAACACACACAGAACCCATTTGCTTACACCATGAAAATAATCTCCTCTACTCTAAATTAGAAAATTACTGCAGACATTAGAAAATCCTATGATTGTAAGTTTCTCTTTACTTAGCTCCTTATTTTCTATGAAACAATCAGACTCCTGGAACATTACCAGATAATTCTGTCATGTTGTCTAATCATGAAATTCTAATCATTTCAAACAGAATAAATATGTTCTGGTTTACATGATTTCAGTCTTATTGTAGACTTCAGTCTGCACCCTTGACAATTGATATTGGGCAGCTGTATAAAATTAATCAAATGTATTTTCAAATAGACACCTTAGTGACAAGTTGCTTTTTCAGAGAGATAGAGTTACACTTTAAACTATTTTAATGAGTGTAGAAATTCAGTAGCAATATTTCCACCCAGTTTTCATTTAAAAGTAAAAAATAAGTTAACTGAAATTTAGATAATATATAAAAGAGCAAACTCTGCTAATAGACCTTTAAAATTCTTATTAAGTGAAGGAAGTGCACAGAAATGTGAGATGAGCTTATTTATAGAAATGTCAAAAATAACTTTCAACACATGCAGAAAACCCTTTTCTTTGTAACTACTTGAGTTGGCTTTATACTGTGGTTTGACACTTTTCCCTGAAGCTTTCTCTATTTTGGATATAAATAGAGTGGAATAGAATTAGACATTATTTAAAAAAAAATAGGTGGTATATAAAGTTTTTGTCACTTGGCCATATCTTGGACTTAACTTAAAGGCTTAATACCCTTCAATAGTTTCTAACTCTCCCAGAATCCTAGGAAAGTGAATTGAGAAAGTCCATGCAAAATAATTTGCCAAACTCTAGTACTTGTCTCAGCAAGAGATGGCATTCAGTCACTAAATAATGAAAACTAAGTTTATTTTTAAAATATAAGCATTTTAGTATTGGTAAGTTTTGAATGTTCTAGGAGACTAAGTTGTCTCCCTTACCTAGTCAAAAATCCTTTACTGATTACAGTTATGACTTTCAAATGGTGGATCACGAAATTCCTAGAATTCTACAGACATGCCTCAGCCATTAGAGTAGGTAACAAAGGGATTAGGGCTTCAACACATGAATTTCAGAGGATGTATCAATCTAAAACATCTATCCTCATAGAGATAGTTGGATATACAAATCTGATGTCTGGAAGAAAGTTCTGGGTTGGAGTCAATTTGGTAGTCATGCAAAAGTAGATAATATTAAAAGCCAAGAAATCAGGTGAGATCACCAAATGGTGATTGTGGATAGAAAAAGAGAAAAGAGATCCTAAAATTATAGCCATGGGCATTAAAATACTTAGAGACTGAGGAAATTAACTGAAACTAATAAGGGACACTAGGAAGTAATGAACAAAGGGTGCACACAAGTTGAGGACTTGGCTTTGATTAGGAACATGGATGGAAATCCATAGAACCAGAAGAGAAAGCAAAGGAAATGGTGCAGGTAGCTGAACTGAGGAGGTGGTGGAAGCTTGGGAATTTCTTTTTGGCTGCTTCTGTTTTCTCAGTGAAATATGAAACAAGGTTCTTAGCTGAGAATGAGGATGTAGGAAAAGGTCTTGGGGGGATTTGAGGAGAGGAAAAAAATGAATGAAATGGTCATCTAGGGGAGTGAGAGACTGAATAGACCAAGGAAATATAGTCTGTCTGCTAGGCAGTATTAAAAGCCTACATGAAACCACAATTATGAATTTAAAAAGGAGACCTTTTAATGGTTAGAATGGCTATGTGCTTTCTCCAGCTGGGTTCAATCTTGTGCAGGGGCAGAATCCATGGAGAGTTGGAGTTAATCAGTTTAGCAAGTTAGTATCATAAAGAGAGAGAATGTATGCAAGGGAGAGACTCCAATATTTGAGTAAGAAGATGCAGTATGGAGTAGGGTGAGAGACAGTAAAAAGGTAGTATGACTGATGGGTTTTAAGCACAAGTGTGTGAAGGAATGCTAGTGATGGAGGACTAGAGGGAGTGAGCTAGAAAAATAGCAGGTGCTAGTTGAAGAGTGGAATGTTTAAATTGAGATAATGAAGAGGTCAGTAATACTGGTACTAACAAGGCTAGCACATGGCTGTGGAAATACTGACTTATGTACTTGCAAAAGAAGATCACTGGAGGAAAGGAACCCAGAAACTGAGAAGTGAGGATTAAAGAATGTTGCTATTGTGGAAACAAAGAGGACCAGTACATGATTGTGGGAATTAGTGGGATAAGCTCACTAGAGAAAAGAAAGTTCAGACACAGAGATCATCTATATAGATATGGAAGTCACCAAGATTATAATAAAGCCAACAGGGAGAGAGAATTAAGATCTTCAAAGATTGAATGAGAGTGACTCAAAGATCAGTTTGAAGACTTCAGACTTAAATGTGGGTATCGTTAGAGAGGAAGAAAATGGAGAATAGTCTGGAAGCAGTAATGAGGAGCATGAAAACATTCTACCCCCTAGCTCTGTGACATGAGGAGCATGGGACAGAAAAGCACTTCAGAGTGCTTCAGGGGAACATTGTTCTGAGGAAAAGTCTGGTGCCCTTAGAGTTAAAAAGTAAGAGAAACACTCAGAGAAACTACAGGCACAGGATTAAACAGATGGATCAACATGGTAGAATGGATGTCCAAAATGGGCATAAAAACTTAAGGAAACTGAGTGTGATAGATGTGGCATTTTACATTGGTGGGAGAAAAACAGATTATTCAATACATGGGACAATTATTCCATCATTAGTAAAAGTAAAATCCTGCATCTATTTTTTTCTGAATCCATCATGAATCACAATTTAAATATAAAAATAATAATTTAAAAGTTCTATAAAACATTTTAAAAAATAATTTTAAAATCTTCAAGAATGAAGTTTTTCAGAGCTTGCAAAGAAATATTGAAACATTAAAGGAAAGGGTTGAATGTTTATGCTATAAAAAGAGAACATTTCTGAATAAACACTAAAGAATTAAAAGGCAAACAATAAACTTGAAAAAAAAAGTTTGAAATACCTATTACAGACAAAAGAAAAGTTTTGTTAATATATCAAAATGACACACTAATCAATAAAAAAAGAGATGAGAAAACTGATAGGCCACCAGTCCTGTAAGATTAGGGACCCACCCTCATGACTTCACTTAACTTTAATTACTTTTTAAAGATTCTATCTCCAAATACAGTCACATTGGGGATTAGGGCTTCCACATGTGGATTTGAAGAGGACACAATTCAGTCCACAGCAGGCAGGCATCAGCAGGTGAAGTCTAAGACATATGCCTGGGAACTAGATACAAAGGAACTTAATGAAACCTGAAAGATTGAATTTGACTGGAAATACTCCAAATATAGTAATAGTGTTCAAAGAATGCTGGGTAGAGAGAATATAACAAGTGCATCTGTTAATGCACTTAACTGCCTAACTTAATTCTGTTAAACAGAATTCAAGAAAATAAGACCTGGAATCACCATCTTAAACTAAGCTCCATATTGACAACATACAACCATATAACCTATATAACTTCTGCTTAAATGATACATAAATGAGATCTAGGAAAAAAATCAAGACAGCGAAGATGTTTAGCTCTTATAAACAATAGAATAATGTTGAAGAGCATAGAAAGGAGAGTGCCAGGGAGAGAAGAAAGGAGGGGAGGAAGAGTGAGAGAGAGAACACTTAGCTTAGGGAGATATGTAGGTAAATTTTCTCCCTTGTAATAAAAATTTTTGCCAAAATAGTTAGAAAGAATTTTGTAAATAATGTTAATTGGTGTGATGTAATGGGGCCCTTTCATATTCCATATAAATCTTTGAGTGATCTTTCTTGATTAGAAAATATGTGAAGTCAGACATAAAAACATATGCAATATTTTTAAAAAATAGGTTCTTTCTTATACCAAGTGGGGCTCAAAGCTCACAGTTTTGATTTATCCATTTTCAAAGTTCTAGATGAAATAAATTAATCAGTGTAATAGGGAAAATTCTAAATTGCTACTGGAAACAAGTCTCTGAAAAGTTTCAACAAGACACCAGAGCAGGGTGAGAGGAATGTTAATGTTGTCATTCATGAAATACATCAGTGGATGCTGCCTGAGAAGTAGAGGAGCAAGCACAATGTTCCCGGGATAGAACCTCAGCTCTCTGGCTGCATCACCGTGAACCACTCTTAAGAATGAGCCAGTATCATGTCATTGGACATGAAAAGGCCAAGGAGTTCAAGAACAGACATTCTGAATACGTAGAGCAATGGCTTCCAATAAAACAGACCCTGTGGGAAATCGACACACCCATCTCATGCTTTCTACACCATAGACAGTTGTCAAATGTTAGCCTATAAAACAATCTACAAATATCTCAGCTTGTATGGTTTACCTAATTTTCTTTGCCTGGCGTATTTCAAACAACATGAAATCAAGACATGTTGTTAAATTTTTAGTATTCCCTGTGGCAAAACAAAACTATCCTAATTTAGTGAAGGTCACTTTTAACCTTTTTATTTCAGATCACAGCAGGAAATAAAATAATAGCTGAACTTTTCTATCTTTTTGGCATAATGGAAATCCTGAAAACATTTCAATCTCATTTTTATCAATTACATTGGTAACCTCTATTAACTTTTCCCTTTTTCTTTAATCTACCCTTTCTAGTTTCTGTTCTGCCTGTCCTTGATAGAGGAGCTGCACAGCCTCAGGGCCTGGGAGCAAATAAAACGTTTGCCTACTAAAAGTGAATGATCCTGAAGGACTTCCCTTTGGGTGGTCTAAAGATTGCAGCTGAGAAGTCACTTCGTGTTCTCTAGGGATCTGAGTTTTCCAGCTATCAAATATGTAAATTAATTCAACTGTATTTTAATACGGATGAGGATATGACCACCATGAAAACAACACAACTTCTCTGGTTTTAATTGAACATTTTATACTATTTCATTTTATCTCCTCTCAGTATGTCAATTATACTTCTCTTAAAAATTTTTAGTGATTGTTCTAAGGTTAACAATATAAATCTTTACCTAACCTAAATCCACTTTTAAATAACGCTATATTGCTCCTATCCTCTGCGCATCATAAATGAAAGAGAAAGTATGATTGAATGACACTTTTCCATCAAGAGATGAAAACAACACAAACTCACCTGAGCCAAAGAAATTAATCTAATTTCTCAATCTTATCCAGGTGGATTTTGGTGTTTTTTGACTCCAGAAGAAAAACAGAAATAAAAAGAAACAATCAATAAATGCAGTTATATATGCATTTAAGTTAACTACAAAACAGTTAAATATATGATGGATATTAATATATCTATATCAATTTCTGGAATGTCTTTAAATGTAAATGGTTTAAAATCACCAGATCAGAGATTGTCAGACTCAATTTTAAAACAAACATCAACTGTATATTGTCCATACAAAACCCATTTTAATATAGTGACTCAAGTACATTAAATGTAAAAAGGCTGGAGAAAGCCATACCATGCAAACACTAATTAAAAGATCGGTGATTTCAGACAAAGCATACTTTAGAACAAGGGAGTGTATTAGGGATAAAGAGGAGTATTACATATTATAAAGGGGTCAATTTTATAAGAAGACATAACAGTCCTAAACAGTCATCCTCCTAACAATAGAATCTCAAAATATGTGAGGTAAAAACTAATAGAACTGAAGGAGAAATGGAAAAACACACTATTATAGTTGGAGACATCAACAGTCCTGTGTCAATCAGTAATTGACAGATCAATCAGGCAGGAAAATAATGTAGTCTGTAAGACTGATTTAAAAAGGAGTTGTAGTGAACATTATATTCTAATTGATAAAGTTGGTTCCCAGAGGTATGGGTTAACAATTCTGAAACCGCTATATGTGTACACTAGAATTAAACAAGTAAATGGTTAGCAGATGAAAAGATTCAGATTATCAGTGTCAGAGTCAGGGATTACAGAAAAGCAAGGGGAAAAGGCAAGAATAATCTATGTGTTAATGGATCAGAGATTGAGACATCAATATGAGCTCATGTATAGTTAGCATAGATATAGATGGTTACATATAGAGATATCTACAAATACATGCATATATACCAGTTAGTACACAAACATATATATATATTTCCTTTCTCTGTCAGCTAAGAGAGTCTAGAAACAATGACTCTTTAGCAGCAACAAGCATACCTAGAATCAAGATCTTGATGTCCAATGCCATTCTCTAAAACAGTAGCCAAGATTTTGGAGAAGTAGCTGATTCCAAGATTGGGGCAGAAAATAAGAAAAGTAAGAAAGTCGAATTAAATACACATGCACACACAAACACACACACACACACACACACACACATGGACAGGAATTATGTTATGTCAAAGAGCCAAATGAAAGCGCTCTCAATCTCTAAAGCAGGACAATTAAAGTAGTATAGGATCATAACACAAAGAATGAAATAAGTACCCATTAGTCCATACTGATGTAAATAAACGATTGAATAAATAAATAAATGGGGGAGAATAGACAAATATCCCATGCAGAGAAATTCCACATAATTTATATAGATACTCATTCTTTAAATGATGGAACATAACTTTCCACTCCTTAAGTGTGGGTTGTGCATAGTGACTGGCTTCCTAAGAGTACAGTATAGAAAAAGGGGGTTGGGGGTGGAGAATAACTTTAAAATGGACAAAATTGTTAAACATTGCAAAGTTTGACCAGGGCAATATCAACAGTGATAAATCATGTTGATAGTATGTCCCCTTAATACGATGTGATGAGAATGACATTTTACCCCTGTGATTATTCCTCCCCAATACCTGTAACTCCAGTCTAATCATGAGAAAAACATCAGACAAATCTCAACTGAGGGCTATTCTACGAAATATCTGTTCATTTCTTCTGAAAACCATCAAGGTTAGCAAAAACAAGGAAAACGTGAGAAACTGCAACAGCCAAGAAGAACATGAGGAGACATGACAATTAATTATAATATGGTTGCCTAGATGAGATCCTGGTACATTATAAAGAAATTAGATAAAAGCCAAGGAGTCAATAAAATATGGACTTTTGATAATGATACTGTATCAATATTTGCTCATTAATTGTAACAAATGAACTACAAATGTAACTATTAATAATAAGGGAAATGGGTATAGGGTATATGGGAACTCTCTGTACTATCATAATTTTTTCTGTAACTCTAAAACTATCCTAAATTTTTTTAAAAGTTTATTTAAACAAATTTAAGCCTCTTTCTTTCTTTTTTTTTTGTTTTTTTTTTGTTGTTGTTTTGTTTGTTTGGTACGCGTGCCTCTCACTGTTGTGGCCTCTCCCGTTGCGGAGCACAGGCTCCGGACACGCAGGCTCAGCGGCCATGGCTCACGGGTGCAGCCGCTCCGCGGCATGTGGGATTTTCCCGGACTGGGGCACGAACCTGTGTCCCCTGCATCAGCAGGCAGACTCTCAACCACTGTGCCACCAGGGAAGCCCTAAGCCTCTTTTTTTGGTGATAAAGAAAACCTTCCTCAGACTTTAAAATTGTAGTCCCAACCCCCTTCCCTTCTAGTCGTCAAGGTTTCAGAAAATTTTAACACTTAATCCTGGTCACTGAGTTACAGGCTCCAATGCACTCTTGGAAAATCCGTCTAGTAGGTGCTAATGTGATGAGCAAGATGATGTAGCCTTACATCGTCCTCTTGGATGATGTAACCTGCACAGTTTATGTGGAAAAAGGGCTGCAGTGTAATTAAGATCCAGTGCCTAAACAGTGTGGGTGTTTAATGATCGTTAGCTAAAGGAAAAATAGATGCATTCATTGTCTTATTCCAATAATGCTAGAAAAAAATAAATAAAACTAATGTCTAAGAAGTGTAAAACAGTATTCTCTGTCATTAAATTGAAAATTATCTTAATGTGTAATTAATGGACTACATGTGTGTGTATTACATATGTGTTTCTTAAAGAGTAAACCTAATAGTTGGCCAAGACTGGTTAAGTTATTCATTTAGCAGGGGGAGTCACTTAATGAAGTCAGTTAATTTCTATACTTATTGTCATTAAAATTAATTGACAAGACTTTTAAAAAGACATTCTCAGAATTCTGTTTTGGCAGTCATCATCACTGGTTCTACTCCTGAACATAGCTGTAGCTACATTTGTTCTTAAAAAACCATAGGTGCAAGCAGGAATTTAAATGTTTCTGACTTATAGACTGAAGCCTGTATTTTTCTGCTCTCATTGACGAGTCATGGACAAGAAGTTTGGAGGCCCTGAAACCACAACAGAAAAGAAGAATTTAAGATTTCTATTTAAATGTGATACAAGAAAGCAAGGTTTGGATAAAAAATTTCTCCTCTCAATTTCAACTTCATTTGGTTTTTACTTCTTTAATTCTTGCTCTTCTATTGGTTATAATTAATGACTTGTTAACATTGATAAAAAGAACTTAAATCACAGTTAATTTTTATCCTTGTAGATGTTTGAAAAATCATAAAATAGTTTTAAAAATCATAATCTGAGATCTTTTTCCCTGCAGCTAAAATTAATTTGATCCAGCTAACCATAGAACATGATTTACTAAATTATACAAGATGATTATTTTTCCATGGATCAAAATATTTGAAATAAAAGAATTATAAAATTAGTGAATATAGTATGGCTATCATAGACCATAATATATATATTTTTTAACTTCTTTATTGGAGTATAATTGCTTTACAATGGTGTTTTAGTTTCTGCGTTATAACAAACTGAATCACAAATACATAAACATATGTTCCAATATCTCTTCCCTCTTGCATCTCCCACCCTTCCACCATCCCATGCTGTGATTTATCTCATAGAGCGTCCTACCTATGTTTTCCTCTAACAGTTTGATAGTGTCTGGTCTTATATTTAGGTCTTTAAAGCATTTTGAGTTTATTTTTGTGTATGGTGTTAGGGAATGTTCTAATGTCATACCTTTGCATGTAGCTCTCCAGTTTTCCCAGCACCACTTATTGAAGAGGCTGTCTTTTCTCCACTGTATATCCTTGCCTCCTTTATCAAGATGTGCCTGTCTTGTTAGTTGTTTGGCATAGAGTGTCCAGCACTGTAGCTTGCTAGTCATTGAGCAAAGCTGGGTCTTGCTGTTGAGATGGAGATGTCTGGGAGATTTTTGCCATTTTATATTAAGTGGAGCTGGGAGGTCTCTTGTGGACCAGTGTCCTGAAGTTGGCTCTCCCACCTCAGAGGCACAGTCCTGATGCCTGGCTGGAGCACCAACAGACTTTCATCCACACAGCTCAGAATAAAAGGGAGAAAAATTAGAAAGAAAGAAAAGAAAGAAAGAAAGAAAGAAAGAAAGAAAGAAAGAAAGAAAGAAAGAAAGAAGGAAGGAAAGAGGATAATATAAAATAAAATTATTAAAATAAAAAACAATTATTAAGAAAAAAAATTTTTTTAATGAAACAAGAAAAAGGACAGACAGAACCCTAGGACAAATGGTGAAAGCAAAGCTTTACAGACAAAATCTCACACAGAAACATACACACTCACAAAAACAGGAAAAGGGGAAAAAATAATATATCTTTCTCCCAAAGTCCACCTCCTCAATTTGGGATGATTTGTTGTCTATTCAGGTATTCCACAGATGCAGGGTACATCAAGTTGATTGTGGAGCTTTAATCCGCTGCTCCTGAGGCTGCTGGGAGAGACTTCCCTTTCTCTTCTTTGTTCGCACAGCTCCTGGGGCTCAGCTTTGGATTTGACCCCGCCTCTGCATGTAGGTCACCTGAGGGTGTCTGTTCTTCGCTCAGACAGGACCCAGTTAAAACAGCCGCTGATTCTGGGGCTCTGGCTGACTCAGGCCAGGAGGAGGGAGTTGCATGGAGTGTGGGGTGAGCCTGTGGCGGCAGAGGCCATTGTGACGTTGCACCAGCCTGAGGAGCGCCATGCGTTCTCCCTGGGAAGTTGTCCCTGGATCACGGGACCCTGGCAGTGGCGGGCTGCACAGGCTCCCTGGAAGGGAGGTGTGGATAGTGACCTGTGCTCACACACAGGCTTTTTGGTGGCAGCAGCAGCAGCCTTAGCATCTCATGCCCATCTCTGGGCCCGCGCTTTTAGCTGCAGCTTGCGCCCGTCTCTGGAGTTCCTTTAAGCACGATCTTCATCCCCTCTCCCCGCACACCAGGAAACAAAGAGGCGAGAAAAAATCTCTTGCCTTTTTGGCAGGTCCAGACTTTTTCCTGGACTCCCTCCAGACTAGCTGTGGTGCACTAAACCTCTGCAGGCTGTGTTCACGCCACCAGCCCCAGTCCTCTCCCTGTGATCCGACCGAAGCCTGAGCCTCAGCTCCCAGCCCCCGCCTGACCCGGCGGGTGAGCAGACAAGCCTCTCGGGCTGGTGAGTGCCGGTCAGCACCGATCCTCTGTGTGGGAATCTCTCCACTTTGCCCTCCACACCCCTGTTGTTGTGCTCTCCTCTGTGGCTCCTAAGCTTCCCCACTCCTCATCCTGCAGTCTCTGCTCATGAAGGGGCTTCCTAGTGTGTGGAAACCTTTCCTCCTTCACAGTTCCCTCCCACTGGTGCAGGTCCCGTCCCTATTCTTTTGTCTCTGATTTTTCTTTTGTCCTACACAGGTACGTGGGGAGTTTCTTGCCTTTTGAGCAGTCTGAGATCTTCTGCCAGCATTCAGTGGGAGTTCTATAGGAGTTGTTCCACATGTAGATGTATTTCTGATGTATCTGTGGGGAGGAAGGTGACCTTCATGTCTTATTCTTCTGCCATCTTCCTCAACTCCCTATACATTTTAAATGTAACGTCTGACACACATAGGGACATAATAACCATTTATTGAATTGATCTGTGCCATTTGTAGATTGGTACCTGTCTTACACAGAGCCTTTCATTAAATTTTAAAGGCATATAAGACACTCGTGAGTAGCTGCATATTTGCTTATAATTTTAACAGAGAGGATTTTTGGTTGTTGTTTTCTTTCCTTTCTTCTTTTTCTTTTTTTCTTCTTTTCCTTTTTCTTAAGAAAAGGCTCAACTGCATGGGGATTGTGCAATCAATAATCCATCACTCTGTTACCCATCTAGCTATTTGAACCACCCAAACCAGGCACAACTGTAAATTAAAGTAGAAGTTAGCTTAATTGTGAATATGGTGCTGATGTAGGAACAAATTATATATTTGCTGGTTTTCTCAATTCAAACATATCAAGTAAGGGTAAATATTACACTATACATTCTGTGTGCCATCTTTCAATTACACTGTCTAAACAGGAGTAACAAGCAAGTCTTCAGGGGCTGAACAGGTAACAAACATGTCAAGTAACTAAGATGCCAGGCAAAGGGGCATGGTTCTCACTAGTGTCATGGGGGTATAAATGTAAATTAAGCTTTATTAGAGAATAATTTATAAGTAGGAAATACATGATCATAAAGAGGAGTGCTTGACTTGGCATAGTGGTCTGTATGCACAACATAATATCTCTGGAATAGGAACTCTGCATTTCCAATGCTCTACCTCAGTGGTTTTCAAAATGTGGTCCCCCACTGCTCCACCCCTACACCTACAATAAACCAGCAGCATAAGTGTCAACCAGAAACTTATAAGAAATGCAAAATGTTGAATCTACTCCAGACCTATTGAATTGATTTCCCTTGAGACATCTTGTTTGACCTATGGAACATTTAGAAGTATGCCTTTTAATTTCCAAATATTTAGGGCTGTTAGGATTTTTCTTTTATCTTTCTGGTATAGATTTCTAGTTTGAGTCCATTATTGTAAGAGAACTTTTTTTAATTTAAGGTTTTGTTGTTTTGTTTTTTGGGGTTTTTTGGTAGCCCAGGAAGTGATCTGTCTTGGTAAATGTTCCATAGGCACTTGAAAAAAATATGTATGCCGATGTTGGATGGTATGTACCACAAATGCTAGTTACATCCTATAGTTTTTGGTGTTTAGTTCTTCTGTATCTTTGCTGATTTACTAATAGTTCTACCAGTTATTGACACAGGGATGTTGAAATTCCCAACAATTGTAGATTTGTCTATTTTTCCTTTGTTCTATCATTTGTTTCATGAATTTAGAGGCCTTGTTGTTTAGTACTCATACATTTAGGATTGTTATATCCTCTTGTAAACTAACCTTTTATCATTATTTGATGTCGCTCTTTGTTCCAGTAATTTTCTTTGCTCTGAAATCCACTTTGTGGGAGAAAAAGTATATTAGTATAGCTATTCCAGGTTTCTTCTAATTAGTGATTGCATTGGGTATCTTTTTCCATTCTTTTATGTTCAACCTACCTACATTATTATAAGTCAGTTTCTTAAAGATATCATATAATTGGGTCATATGTTTTAGACAGATTCTATCAATCTCTGTCTTCTCCAGTCTGCTATAGAGTCCATCCAGTGAGTTTTTTATTTCATGTATTATATTTTTCAGTTCTAAAATTTCCCTCTTAGAAGTGAGCCCTTCAGCTCTAGCCATGCCTTCAGATGACAGAAGTTCCAGCCAACATCTTGAGTGAAACTTATGAGAGATTATGAACCATTACAATCTAAGATATTCCCAGATTCCTCAGAATATGTGAGACGTTTGTTGTTTTAAGACACTGAGTTGTGACATAATTTCTTATGCATTGCTATCAATGCTAGTTTTTTTCAGAGACAGATGCATTAGGATGGGAAGGTGTCAGGCATTTATTTTGTTGTATCACTTTTATAAAGCAAATCAGACTTCAAGAAGATTATGCCCAAATTATGTAAAAATGGTATCAACAAACACCAGCCAAAGTTTATTTTGGTCTTTTCTGATGGAGAAAGTCTCTATCCCCAATATACTTGTCAGAGATAAGGTATGTGTTAAGAACTTAAATTTATTTATGCCATGAGCTATATCATTGACCATCTTGGAAATATTTTCATAATGTTAATACATTTTCTTGTCCAGAATACCAAGATATCACCTTTAACAGAATCCTTGACATTTTAAGGTCTCTTGTTGGAGCAATTTATAGCTGCAATATCTCCTCCCCTATTCCTACTAAGAAACTGATATCTAAGGCCCCTTATGGGCAAGAAATACATTTTTATTTAAGATATATGGAAAGACATCTTATCAGAGATACTTTTGTCTGCTTCAGGTCCCTGTACACTTGGAAAAGTACCAAGCCATTTGAACAATGAAACAAATCCCAAATAGCCCAAGCTCTTTTCAGATTGAGTTTTTAACCCCAGACCATCAATGAACACCTGAGACTGCAAACATGAGAGCTTATTTGACTGGGCAGTTAAAATAATCAACACATATCACAAATAATTACTGTTGCTCTTTCTACCCTAGCCCACATGTCCAGACAGAGAAAATTAATAACAAAATGGCCAAATGTGCAGGCCAACAAAATTTGTTTTGAGAGGCCTCTGAGGAATCTGGAAATCAGGATTTCTAGTTTGAAGTATTTGAAAGCACCTGTTCCTAACATAAACTATTCAGATGTAAGATGCTGTTATAGTTTATCCTGGGACTAAAGAGATAATATTTGACCATTCTATGTCTATGAAGTCTTGGTTACATTCTGTCATTCAAAGTCATACAAAGAAAATATAATTTGTGTGTACCCATGCACTGCTTAGACAGATGGAAGCACAGCAGGTAGGTAAATACTGACATTCTCTTCCATGAATACCTTCAAAGAAAGGGTCAAAGATAAAATAGTAAGTAAAGTGAATACAGATTAGGCAGAACATCTGTTTAAATAGGATAACAGAGAAAACATTCACATAAAATTTTCTCTTCTAGTTTATCAATGAGCATCTGGTTAATTCTCCATTCCTTGTAGCCTACCATATTGGCTTTCTGATTAAAATTAATAGCTTGATAAAGTACAATTAGCCACAAGATATAATTTGTGCTTTCTCTTTCTTGATTAGAAATTGCTTGTCTTACAAGCATAAAGCTTTTAAGAACAGCAACCTTTGAAATATAAAGTTATTCTTGCAAACTTGTAACAGGAAATTTGAACTTCCATGGATTGAGCTGTGAGTTTTAATAAATTCTACTTCTGGTGGACAAAACAGGAGACTATTTTTAAGGAATAAAGAAACCAATATGATTTCATCTGGTTCATACCTTCTCTTATGCAACATATGATGCTTCTCACTTCCTTTCTTAAATCACTTCACCTCCCCAGCATTCATGACAGAAAGCAATCTTTGTTCTTTCACACCTATTATGTTCCTTCTTTTATGTTACATGAAACCTCCTCCATTTAAGCATTCTCTTCCAACTAGTTATTCCACAGAGTCTCATTTAGCTGATCTAGGTGGGGTCCTGGCCCAGGCTTACTTCTTCACATATCTAGTAATTTTTAACTGTATTCTGGACATTGTGTATAGAAGAAGAATGGGGATTGAAATATCATATTATTTTGTTTTGTTTTCAGAAAAGGAATGTCTGAAGGATATGCTGGATGGCTGGCCATTCACATTACTTCAAGAGTTGAGTTTAGTTGGGGCTGAGCTGCAGTTTTAAATACATTAACTTTACCCCATTAGCCTCACTGACAACTTCCTGAAACAGCTAGGAAGATCAGGGATCAATCCCTTTGATTTTGACAGTGTTTGAAATGGGAGGGGTACTTGGCCACATTTTCAGATAGTTTTGATTCATCATTTGATTCAAATGCACAAGAGCTATAGAATCTAAATACTCTGAAAATGTGCAAGCCTGCACACACACACACACAAATCTGCCTTCTAATCCCTTGTCTGTACATTCTGTATACATAAAAGTTTTGGTGGGAAGAGGGTGTAGCAATGAGAGTTTCAGACTGAGTCTGAATATGTATAGATTTCAATTTATTGCACAATACTCTCATTTAAATACTCAGCTGGTTTCTCCTCATCCCTGAAAAATCTCATGTAAATCAGATCAATTGCTCCACTTGGACATATCTAAACCAGACACAATCCTTCAGGTATGAAACTTTCTGCTCATCTGTAAGGAACCCTTCTCAAGAATTCAGTTCATCAAGGCATCATTCTCTACTTTGTAACCTGATGTTTTTTTTAAAAAAAGCATGATCCTTATATTATCTGTTTTTGCCTCATGTTACCATGGGAGCAAAAGTATTTTGCTACTGGAAGCAGAAATCCACTCCTCCTAGAGATGCTCATTCATCAACCCATGGACCTTACTTTGAGAAAACTACTAGGAAATTGCACCATAAACAACATTTAGAGAAATCTGCTTAAAGTCATAACTTACAGATTGTTTTATATTCCTTACAGCCTAAGGCATGCATACAAGTCAAGCAACAGAAAAATGTTATTATCTCACCAAGATATTAGAACTATCAACCACTAAGAATCCTTTGTAAAGCATCCCTTCTTGGTTTAGATGACATTTATGTCAAATTTTACTATTGCTCACTCAGAGCCTAACACTCTTCTTATTTCAAGTATTGAAATAAGGCTTATCTTCAAAAAGTGCATACCAAAGTCATCTTCTATTTTTCCTCTGAGTTAAATGAATATTTTTTAAATTAATAAATATAATTTGCCTGGATTATATTCAACATGAAATTGACTTTGGCTCTTTGGGGATTTTTTTGGTTTCATACAAATTTTAGGACTATTTTTTCTAGTTCTGTGAAAAATGTCATTGATATTTTGATTGGGATTGCATTGAATCTGTAGATCCCCTTCTGTAGTATGGACATTTAAAAAATATTAATTCTTCCAATTCATGAGCATGGTATATCTTTCCATTATTTGTGTCATCTTCAATTTCTTTCATCAATATGTTATAGTTTTTAGAGTACAGGTTCTTCATCTCCTTGGTTAAATATATTTCTAGAAATTTTATTCTTTTTGGTACAGTTGTAAATAGAATTGTTTTCTTTTTAATTTCTCTTTCTGATAGTTCATTATTAGTGTATCGAAATAAAACAGATTTTTGTATATCAATTTTGTATCCTGCAAATTTACTGAATGTATTTATTATTATTATTTATTATATTAAAACTACTTTTTCTAACAGTTTTTTGTGTTGTCTATAGGATTTTCTATATATAGTATCATGTCATCTGCAAACAGTGAGAATTTTACTGCTTCCTTTCCAATTAAGATTCCTTTTATTTCTTTTTACTGTCTGATTGGCTAGGATTTCCAATACTGTGCTGAATAAGAGTGGCAAGAGTGGTCATCCTTGTCTTCTTCCTGATCTTAGAGGAAATGTTTTTACTTTTTCACTGTTGAGTATGATGTTAGCTATAGGCCTATCACATATGACCTTTACTATGTTTAGATATGTTCCCTCTATACTCACTTCGTTGAGAGTTTTTAATTATAAATGAGTGTTGAATTTTTCAAAAGCTTTGTCTGCATATATTGAGATTTTTATCCTTTCTTTTTTTAGTATGTTATATCACATTTATTGATTGAACAATCCTTGCATCCCTGGAATAAGCCCCACTTGATTGTGAAGTATGTTATATTAAGGTATTGCTGGACTTGTAGAATGAGTTTGGAAACAATACCTTCCTCTTCAATTTTTGAAGTAGTTTGAGAAGGATAGGTGTTATCTCTTTCTTAAATATGTGATAGAATTCACGTGTGAAACCATCTGGTCCTGGACTTTTGTTTGTTGGAAGTTTTTTCTTACTGATTCAATTTCATTACTAGTAATTGATCTGCTCATATTTTCAATTTCTTCCTGATTCAGTCTTGGGAGATTTTACATTTGTAGGAATTTGTCCATTTCTTCTAGGTTGTCCAAGTAGTATATAATTGTTCATAGTAATTTTTATGGTCCTTTTTATTTCTGCGGTGTTAGTTGTAAATTCTCCTTTTTTATTTCTGATTTTGGGGAAGGTCTCTTTTTTTCTCTGAAGAGTCTGGTTGAAGGTTTATCAATTTTATTATCTTTTCAAAGAACCCAGCTCTTAGTTTCATTAACCTTTTGTACTGTTTTCTTTGGTCTCTATTTCATTTATCTCTGCTGTAATCTTTATTATTCCCTTCTTTCCACTAACTTTGTGTTTTGTTTATTTTTTTTCTTTTTCTAGTTCCTTTAGGTATAAGGTTAGATTGTTTGAGATTTTTCTTGTTCCCTGAGGTAAGCCTGTATCTTATAAACTTCCCTCTTAGAACTGCTTTTCCCATAGATTTTGGAAAGCTGTATTTCCATTTTCCTTTGTCTAAAGGTTTCTTTTAAATTTCTTCATTGATCCATTAGTTGTTTAGTAGCATGTCATTTAACCTCTACATGACTGTGTTTTTTCAAGTTTTCTTCTTATAACTGATTTCTAGTTGCATGCATTTGTGGTCAGAAAAAATGCTTGATATGATTTCAGTCTTCTTATATTAATTGAGACTTGTTTTTTGGCCTAACATGATCTATCCTAGAGAATATTCCATGTGCACTTGAAATGAATGTGCACTCTGCTGTTTTAGGGTGTAATATTCTGTGTATATCTACTAAGTTCATCTGATCTAATGTGCCATTTAAGGCCAATGTTTTGTTATTGATTTTTCTCTCTGAATAATGTGTCCATTGAAGTGGGGTGTTAATGTTTCCTACTATTATTGTGTTACTGTCAAGTTCTCCCTGTATGTTTGCTAATAGTTGCTTTATATATTTAAGTGCTCCTGTATTGGGTGCATATATATTTACAAATGTTATCTCTTCTTGTTGTATTGAACCCATTATCATTTATGTAATGTCCTTCTTTGTCTCTTGTTGCAGTCTTTGTTTTAATGGCTTTTTTTCTGATTTAAGGAAAGCTGCCCTACCTTTTTACTTGTTTATTTCCATTTTCATTGAATATCTTTTTGCAACCCCTCACTTTTAGTCTGTGTATGTCTTTGAATCTGAAGTGAGTTTCTTGTAGTCAGCATAAATATGAATCTTGTTTTTTTTTAATCCATTCAGCCATGCTATGTCACTTTATTTTTAAGTACAGGGGTGTAATTTAAGTTTAATAATGGTACGACTTTAGAATGCTAGTAAAACACTATAAATGAGTCCAGAGAAAATTTCAATAATGAGGCGTATACTGGGTTCTGCTTGAATGTGGAAGGAGTTCTAGCCAGTCATCAGAGGAGAGAGAGACAAGCTAGCACTGCATGCTGAGAATCATTTCATCCATGGCTTTCCACACAAGAAGTTTGGACAATACCATGGAGCATATTTTCAGCAATTGTTTTGAGAAGTCTTCCAGTATTTTCTTTATGAACCTTTTTAATTGACTGTAAAATAAAAGTCTTCGCATTGAAGAATAATAAGCATTATAAGAAAGTAAGTAATTATTACTTTAAAAATAATCAACCTGATGCCTAAAGAAGTTAAAGAAATTTCTCCAATGATAAAACAAATCAAAGAAAGACAAGACCAAATTTTAAACTCAGATATTCCAAATTATGTCTTTTCCACAGATTATTTTTCCCTTTATTCTAAGATCTGTTTTCTCTACTTTGCATGCTGGAGTAGATTTTTTTCCTTGATATTCAGTCTTGGGGATGATTTTTTTTTAATTGAAGTATAGTTGATTTACAATACTGTGTTAGTTTTAGGTGAACATCAAAGTGATCCTTTGTTATACAGTAACTCCCTGTTGCTCATCTATTTTATGTATAGTAGTTTGTATCTATTAATCCCATACTCCTAATTTATCCCTCCCCCATCTTTCTCCTTTGTAGCTATAAGTTTGTTTTCTATGTCTGTTGGTCTGTTTCTATTTTGTATATAGATTCACTTGTATTATTTTTTTAGATTTCACATATAAGTGATGTCATATAGTATTCATCTTTCTCTATCTGACTTACTTCTCTTAGTATGGTATTATCTAGGTCCATCCATGGTGCTGCAAATGGCAATATTTCATTCTTTTTTATGGCTGAGTAGTATTCCATTGTGTATATATGTCACATCTTCTGTCATCAAAAAGAGTACAAATAGGGCTTCCCTGGTGGCGCGGTGGTTGAGAGTCCACCTGTTGATGCAGGGTACACGGGTTTGTGCCCCAGTCCGGGAAGATCCCACATGCCACAGAGTGGCTGGGCCCATGAGCCATGGCCACTGAGCCTGTGCATCTGGAGCCTGTGCTCCACAATGGGAGAGGCCACAACAGTGAGAGGCCCACTACCACAAAATAAATAAATAAAAGAGTACAAATAACAAATGTTGGCAAGGATGTGGAGAAAAGGGAACTCATGTACAATGTTGGTGGGAATGTAAATTGGTGCAGCCACTGTGGAGAACAGTATGGAGGTCTCTCAAAGCATAAAAAATAGAACTACCACATAATCCAGCAATTCGACTCCTTGGTATATACCTGAAGAAAACATTAATTCAAAAAGTTACATGCATCCAATGTTCACTGCAGCATTCTTACAATAGCCAAGATATGCAGTCAGCCTAAGTGTCCATAACAGATGAATGTCCTTATTTTTTACCTACTGTATCAAGTTGAATTCTAATTTGACTGTTAAGGTTTCCACAGTGTGACTTCAAGCTACATTTTGAACTTACTTCTTTGCATGTATCTTGTGTCCCATCCAAACTGGAATAATATTCTCTGGGTTTCCTTAACAGGTCCTTTGCTTTTTCATCTCTAAATGATTATGTCTGTTCCAGATGAACATTCTCTGTTTCTCATTGCTCTCTTTATCCATCAAAATCCTATGCATCCTTTAGCACCATCACCTTGACATACATCCTGATCCATGAAACTTGACTTAATCCCTTTCTCTTTATTCTCCCTATAGCATGTGGCTTTTACCTCTCCAAAATATTTGTTCAGCTCTATATTATAGTAACAAATTTTTTGTTTGTTTCTGAAACCAGAGTGTGAGATCATTGAAGGAAGGAGCTAAGCTAACTTATGTCTGTATCTCACACAGCCATATCCCCACCAGCAACGATCACATTGCATTATGGTTAGTATCTTTTACACAAATCTTCATTTAAAATATAATAATTTTATACTGGAAAGGTACAGGATCAATGTGAGTTTCTGTGTTCTCACCTCATTCACTTGGTAGACAAAATATATTGAGGCTCTAGAAAGTTTAATGAAATGAATTTCATTAAATTTAAACAAACCCAAATATAAACTATTAAAATGATACTTAAGTGATTCCATGTTAGATAAGATTAAGCATGATTTAAGTAAGAGAAAATATGTCCCTTAAATTGATTGTTTTCCATCTGTTGTTTAGATTCACCACAGTAGAATGTACTGCTTTAATTTTTTTTCATATTCCATCCATTTATTCATCAAATATTTATCAAAAGCCAGCACTGTTCTAGGTACTTCTACCCAAATCCCCTTAGGACAGACTGTTGCATTTCAGGGTTTTTCGTGTTCCTGTTTCTCTTCCCCCATTCCAATACACTTAAATTTTATTCTGAATTCAATAGTACCAACAGAGTCAAAAAAGACAAACCTTTATTCATTTTAATGGGTCTTCTGGAGTAACAACACAAAGTTTATAGAGTACTGCTATAACTAAGACATTTCAGGATATGCATTATTACCTAATTATGCATCTTGCAATAATAAGTGCTTTTATATATTCTCATTCTAGACCTTTTGAATAGTTTTTAAAACATTAATTCATTTATTAAAATTAATTCCAACTTTTAATTCTGAACATGTTGTGTAATATTTTGACCTGCGTGACAGCTGCTTCCTTGCAAGCAGTCAGATGGTATTATTAATACCATGAAACTTTGCATTTATGTTCCTTTGTATCTTTCCTCAAGGAATAACAGTGCTTCTGGGCTGGGTCATCAAGAGAAATCCAATATGTGAAGGGTACTGGAGGAGTGGTGAGTGGCTAGCCATAAAAAAACAAACGGGTTTGTAGTTCTCACCTGTGCCATACAAATCCACACAGGCTCACTTCAGAAAGGGAGAGTCTTTTGAACAAACATATAAATGATTCACCTTCAACTCTATTTCGTATTCAGTTATAGCTGCTCTAAAACTATTCTTTTATTTTGTAGAGCAACCTGGAATTCATCAGAGACAACCAAGGCCAGCATTGAAAAAATCAATACTCCTCCGGGTACTCACTCTTTTGTCACCTCCAACTTCTCCTGCATGCCACCACGCTGCCTTTCTAACAAGTAGAGTAGCATGTGAGCCATGTGTTTACATGTGTATATGCGGGCAGACGTTGCCAAGTGGAATCAGAGAAGTCTGTACTAATTCTTACTCGTATGAAGTCAATATTACTCTGTAGTCTCAAATTTAGCAGTTACACAGATGGAATCACAATCAACCTCCTGGAGACTGGATATACTCTTCTTTTAAATGAGCATGCTCAATATAAGAGAAACTGAAACGTCTATAAATATCTGTAAATTTTAAATTTATACATATAAGATATGTACTTATAAGTCATAAATATATACTATATATAAATATATATAAATTATATGTATTTCAGTTTCCCTTATATTGAGAGTATTATTGTTGGCCTGGTAATTATGGATGGGCACACACATCATGATGAAATTAATCCTGATGACTTCTTAAGGTAAAGTAGAGAGTCAGTTAAATTATAATAGCATTCTTGGGATTAGGCAGTTTATAGAAGTCAGGCAGAGAAGCCAGACAGTATTTTCTAATGGAGAGGAAAGTAATGAGACTCTTTTATATCCTACTAAGAGTAGTATTAAGCTTGGTAGGGTATGATCAACAAACTCAATACTACTGAATAGATATCAGAAACTTGGAATAGTCATTTATTCCCAGATACAGACTAAATATGCATTTACTTATGTTTTCGTTCTTTGAAAATTTCTTGATTTGTCATTGGACCTTGATTTTATGACAGAACATTTTTACTTTGTAACTTTTCGAGTAGTAAAACTCAGAAGAAACCAACCTGAAATGTCTTTGTCCGAATTTCCTATAAGAAGTAGAAAATGAGGAGAAACAAACCTTAATTCTCTTAAAGACCTAAGATGCTGGAAAGAGGATTAACTTTTCCTACATTAAAATGGAATTTTCAAAATGTATATAACAAATTTCTTTTATATTTGGCTCCTAGTAACATTTTGAAGTGAAACAGAACTTGAAAATAATTGGGATTTTCATTAAGATTGAACTTAAGGCTCCTCCTCTTTTTCTTTCCCTTCCCATTCTTTTCCTTCCAAAACAATTCAGTCAAATAGCACAAACTAACACAACATAGTAAAGCAATTATACTCATATATATATATATATATATATAT
>NW_020174560.1:699974-714151 GCF_003031525.2 Neophocaena asiaeorientalis asiaeorientalis
TACAATGTTTGTGCGTATAGTTCTATGTCATTATCACACGTGTAGATTTCTGTAACCATCAACAAAATCAAGATTCAGAACTGTTCTATCCTCACAAAGTTCTCTCTTATGCTACCTATCTATAGGCACATCCATCCTCTTTATGCATCATCCCTAAACCATGGCGACCAGTAATACGTTTTCCATCTATATAATTATCTTATTTCAAAAATGTTATATAGATAGAATTATATAGTATGTAACTTTTAAGAGTTCTCTTTTTTCACCCAGAGTAAAGACCTTGAGATCCAAAAAAAAAAAAAAAAATGCTATTAGGTAGAATTCAACAGGTAGGCATCATATTGGAAGGAGAATAAGGTAGACCCTGGAATGGATGTTGAAACCAAAGTGAGGAAAAGAAGGGGATCCACATGGGGGATGCAGCAACAGTGGTCCAAGATTTGGGGACCCCAGTAAAGAGAGGAAGCACCCACACAGGGGACAAACTGATGGCATCCAGTGAAGGGGGAGAGGGGTGTGTAACAGGCAGCAGCAACAGGAGATTAGGGAATAGATCAAATAAGTGAATATATTAAAGATAATGAGAGCAAAGTTTATTTGTTGGAGAAGGGAGTTACAAGTATGGAAAGAGAGAAAACTGGAATGTATTTTGTGGTGTAGGATTTGAGTTGTAGATATCAGTGTGAACTCATGGTTTTCAAAATGGATGGATGGATAGATGATGATAGATAGATAGATAGATAGATAGATTGATATAGATAGATGATAGATAGATGTGTGTATGTATGTATGCATGCGAATATGTATAGATATGGTGTGGGTGTGGGTGTGTGTCCCTAGCTCTGTCTACTGACAGTAACACTCAATACCAAGAAGCATACTTAGCATCCAGATCATGATTTTAAATACCCTTCTCCACCTATAGAAATCAGGACTTTTTAGAAAGATGGCTGGGACGATACAAGCTGAGCCTGGAATATCTTCTTATACCTGAAAATAAGGCAACACCCCCCAAATGATGCAGATTTCTCAAAAGGATATAGAGCCATTTTGCAGGGGTACCACTGGTCCAATCTGAGACAGTTTGACTATCAAAATAAATAATAATAATTGATTATAATCATTGAGTAAAACCGGAATCTACAAGTCCATACTGATATAAAAAAAACAACAAATAAATTGAGACTGTAATGAAGAATGATACATTTACATAGTCTCAAAATACCCCCCACAAAATACATATTAATTACAAATTGAAGAATCCTAGCAGACACCAACTTAAGTCATCAAAGTTAATATCCTCAGTAATGCTACAAATTAAAATGTTGTGCCACCTGAAAGGAGGCAGTAAGAATGCTGTATCATGTCTATGATATTCTACCAAAGGTGTATAACCTGAATCTAATCCTAAGAAAGCATCAGACAAGCTGAGGGACATTCAGTAAAACAACTAGACTCAGGACTAGCCACGTGATTTGTGGAGCCCAGTGTACACTGAAAAGGCAGGGACCCTTGTTCAAAACATATCAACACTTTTAAGAAGTAACATAGAACACTAAACAAAGTACAGGGTCTTTCTAAGCATGGGGTCCTGTATGACTACACAAGTCACACACACATGAAGCTGCCCCTGCCTGGCCTTTTCAAAAGAGTCAAGGTCTCCAAAGTCAAGGGAAGACTTAGGAACTGCTCCCAGCTGAAGGCAAAAGAGACCTGACAACCAAATGCGATGCAGTATTCTGCACTGAATCCTTTTGCCAGAAAATATATTATTGGGACAAATGGCAAAACTTGAAAAAGGGCTGAGAATATGATGGTTGCAATGTATCAGTGATAAATTCCTAATTTTTAAATTACATTTTCGTTATATACAAAAATACTCTTGTGTAGGAAATACATACTGCAGCTTTTGCAGGTGATAGCAATTTGCCCACAAATGGCTTGGAGAAAAGGGGAGCTCTTTGTACTGTACTTTCAACTTTTCTGTAAATGTAAGATTATTCCAAAAATATATTAAATTTTAGGGTGAAACCTCTCTAGATCTGACTACCCGCTTGAAACCCTTTTTTTTTTAAAACCTTGTATGAAACAGGACAAAGAAGTAACTGCAAGCCCTTTCGTAAAATTATCAGAAGTCTTCATATGAGAAAGGCAGAGTTCTGGTTATAAGGAAACACTATGGTCTCATTTCTGAGCTTCTTTGATATCTGGGTTCAAAAGTCTCTGAAATCATATCACATTCTCACAAAGTGACTGTTTCATTGCAGGGCTGTCACACTTCCCCCACGCCCCAATCCCCCAAAACAGTGACTCAGTTATGCTTTCTAGGTTTACTATAGCAAATGTAGTGGAGTTTACCTGAGGATCTGACAGACTAAGGCCAAAGGGATAATACCGTTCTTTAGGTCACCACAACTCCACCTGGCTTCTCTTCCTTTTGCTGCTAATTTTCACGTGCACGCATGTGCACGTGTACAAACACACACACACACACACACACACACACACCATAAATAAGAATAAAATGGTAATAAAAATGAAACTGGTAGATTCTGATCCAGACATGTTGGCATAGACCTGTTTTTCCATGTTCTTCCTCATTAAATACAATAACCCCTGGAAATAAAGCCAGTGGTGACCAAAGGAGAGTTCTGAAAGGCGGTTAGAGGAAGCCAAACTTGTTTGGAGCCCCGTGACTGTAGGAACAACACAACAACATTCTTAGGACACCCTACCAGTGCATCCCAACAGAAGAAAGTAACCAAGCATGAGAGTTATTGACCCCTGACTGAGCAACAGAAGGCAGTCCAGGCAGGCTCGTTCCTCTTCTAGGATCAAACAGGAGTCCCCTGCATGCACCAGAAGAATTGGGCACCACTTCTCATTAGGGAACCCAGCTAAGAAGCAGCAGCCAGTCATTAGCAAGGGGGATCCCCCTTTCCCACCACCACAAGTAGTCGAGCCCAGGAAACCCCTTTGTCCGTGGTCCTGAGACTCCCTTTTTCAACTAAGAGACACTTATGGGGCACAGTCTGGAGAAGTCCCTACTGTCCCCTCAGGCAGCATCAGCAGGAAACAATGGAGCCCCAGGGGCACCAGATATGCTAAACAGGACAAAAGGACACGCAAAAACTCTGACTAGGAAACTCTCATTGGAGATACAGCTCATAAAAGTAGGCCAGGAGTTGCATGCTTAAACCTTAAATGGTGTGACTGTCTGTTAAATAAAAGATTTAAATAGGACCCAGAGTGTCCTGAGGTTATAGGCAAAATGTCCAGAGTATAGTAGATAAAAACTCATCATACCAAGAACTAGGAAAATCACAACTTGGAGGAGAAAAGACAATCGACTGATACCAAGGCTGAGACAAATCAGAGGTTGGAATTATGTGGCCAGAATTTTAAAGCGGCCATCGTAAAAACACTTAAACAGTTAATTATAAATTCTCTGAAGCAAGCTAAAAATAACAAAACTCAATTTTAATAAGTAGTAGTTATAAAGAAGAATCTAATGGAAATTATAGAAGTGAAAAATATGATAACATAAATTTTAAAAAACTCATTGAATGAACTGAATAATAGGGGGGAGATGACAAAGGATAGAACCAGTGAACTGAGGACAGATAAAAAGAGCATACCCAATCAGAACAACAGAGAAAAGAGACAGGAAAAAAAAAATGAGTAGAACCTTTGGAAACCTGTGGGACAATGATGAAAAATCCAATATTCTTGTCATTGGAATTCCAGAAGGAGAAGAGATAGAGAGTGGATCTGAAAGAATATTCGAAGAAATGACAGCTTTGATACCACCTCTCTAAATTTCCAAGGAAGAGTTGGTTTAAAAACAATCTAGTCTCCTTAACTCCTATAAATGTCCAAGAAGCAGAAAGAGAGAACTGGATTGGTTCTTTCCTGGTTCAGTGCTAATCCATAGGATGACTTTAGGTAAGTCGCTTTATCACTATGGCTTATGAGATTTCCATTTCTTCATTTGTAAAAGGAAAAGGGGGCAGTGGCTTAATGGAGACAATCCCCAGGGTTTTTCCAGCCCTCTGAATCAATGATATTTGCCTTCTGATTTTTTTCAATAGTTTTCAGAGCCCTAGGATGTATAAGTACTTGAATCCTTACTGTTCAGTTCTCAGCTCCCTTTGGGTGTGAATTCAGAGCTGATAAAATTTTAGGTCTCAAAGATCTGGTCTGATGACAAGCCTCACCCTTCCCTGACACCTCCCCATGTCTCCTAATTCTCAGGAAAACACACTTTCATTTTCACTTTTGCTGCTCAGGGCATGACTTCTACAAATATTCTATGTCACCTAGACCACTTCAAATCCACGCCTACAAACATCTTGACATTTATAATCAACACTTAAGTTGCCCCATTACTCCTCTGTTGAAGGTTAGCGGGGCACAGAAATTGCCAGGTGCCTACTGGAGAGTTTGTGCATATAATGTCAGGACTCTCACCTACATAAGATTTGCTGGAAGACGGTAGAAAAGCATTTAAACTCTCTCTGCTCCGATTTAAACACTGAGGAATAGGACAACATTTGGGAAGCATTTCAGTTTCTTGGATAAATAAAAATGCACTGGGCACTGAGGCCTATTATTATCCCACTTGTGAAGCACTTCATCTCTGTATGTAAGGGAGCTTCTGCCTACACTGAATGTGTAGGCAGCATGTCAGCAAGCTGCCAATGCCCTGCATTAAGTATTTCCTGTCATCTGTGCTTGTCAGAGATTAGTTTGCAGACATTTTTGCAGAAAGCATGAATAATACATACTGTTGAATACAATATTTATCATACAACAGCTCCAGTGATTGAAAAGCATCACCCAACAGCATCCTCTATTGTGTGATTTCTTTCCATCAATGTACCCTAACTAGGCAGTACATCACTAACCACTGAGTCACCCCTAGTCTAACACAGAGCCAAGACTAGGAGTTGACTCAGTTCTACAAGAGCATCGTGGTGTTCTCTGAATATATGTGTGTGGCTTCCCTTAAGGAAAAACTGAGGATACAAAAATATATATATTTTTTATTATTTATTTTTCCCCATAAATCCCCTGCTGCCCATTTCAGTTGAAAGTCAACTCCCTAAGGCCATGAGTTAGAATTAGGGGAAGAGATATACTCAGTTACAAGGAACATTAAGCAGCACCTCATCTTCCTTTTCCTAATATACATGCTCCTGGGATAATAAGATTTTGAACAAATTACTCTATTTCATGAGTTCCATGAATTCTGGCAGGGTTTACTTTGACAGCTATTTTAACGGTACCATTAACTCTAAAATCTGTCAGACCAAGTTTGTCTTCCCTCCACTAATGACATTCTTGCCAAGAGTCAAAGTAGGTTTTAGCAGAGGGGAGGAGATGTTGGAACCAAACCAGTCACAGAGGCTGGAGAGACCTCAGGTAAAGGACTGAGCCCTCCCCTGGAAAACATTCCACCTCTCTCTTCACTCTCCTGTAGGAAGGACATTTCAGACCAGTTTGTCAAGAAGCAAATGTCCCTTTCCTTGTTCTGTTCAACACACATAATGACAAGTGTGTACTACCTTCTTTCTCTACCCTGACTTAAATGCTGTCATTTTCTTCTTTGAGTTTCTTTTAACAGAATTGTTCTTAGTGTGGAACATTCAGTTCTTTTCCAACACTGCCCTTATGTTGAGGCCAGCATGTGATGGCAACAATATCATACTGAAGAAACATTGTGATCCCCAAGTGGGGACAATACTTCAAAACAGATTGGAAAGAAGGCACGAGCCAGGTAAGAGTGGAAAAGCACTGTTGTATCCTAATACCTCAGGAGTGAATGGAAGATAAGAATCCCACTCCGAAAACATTAGAGGAAAGCAACTCTAGAAAGAAAGGGAGGCAAAATATATGTACATCATATATATATATTTATTTCCAAAATGTTTTGTAGCCTGCTTGTGCCCCTCCCCAGTCTGTGAACAATGTATTATGGGAACATTTCTACATCAAGTCACAAATACCTACCTCATTTTGTTTGACATTTGAATGATAGTCTCTTGTAAGAATCCCCCATAACTTATTTAATCACCTGATTTGTTTCTAGTTTTCACTATTGTAAACAATTCTACACATAATTACTGGGTTCCTTGAAATAAATGTGTAAATGGTAGAAGTAAAACTGACAGATGAAAGGATATGCACAAATTGCCCTCCAAAAATATTGGATAATTACAACCAGACGTCCCAAAATATATGTATGGAGTGCTTACTTCCCAACATCCATGTCAACACTGAGCTTTATTCATTTTTAATCTTCAGTTTATTATTTAAATTTATATTTCTTTGATATTAAATGAGAATAAACATTTTAGCCCATGTTTGTTGGTCAACAGCATTTTTGTATGTAGGTGTATGTGAAATACTTTTTCTTGTTTTTTTACCAACTTTTCCATTAAGGTATTAATTTTTTCTTAGTTATTTATAAGCATTTTTATCTACTAAAATGCCTAGTTATGTACTATGTAATTATTTTCCCAGTTTGTCAGCTATTTTTAAATATTGCTATGATGATTTTGCCATGCAGACTTTAAAAATATCATATGGTAAAAATCTTGCAGTCTATTCTTTGATGGCTTCTGACTTGGGGTCTTCCCCAACTAAAATTATAGATAGCCCTTGACCTTCATATGATTAATTTTCACACAAGCTGGAGTTCCCTATACTACACTGCTGTCCCCAAACCAACTTGCCAATAATGAACTCAGACATTTAGACATTCAGTGTTTATGACATTAGGTCATAAACATTCCATTTTAATTATTGTATGTTTTGCACTCTCTACTAGCCAAGGTCAGCTTCAACAACATAGCTATTTTTAACCTTGCAGTAGTGTTTCTACAATTAATTATATTTTACTCTGCTTTGCTTTAACAAAGATTGGTTCTATAAGGCAACATTTTCCTCTCTATTTTAATGGACCCCCACCACCCCCAAAATTAGTTAGGCTATGTAATGTTACTTGTTGTTCCAAACAACCCCAAAATATCAGTGGCTTACCACCATGAAAGTTTATTTCTCATTCACATCACAGAACAATACAGTTCTGAGTGGCTCTGTTTGAAATGGTTACTCATTGTGTAGCTTTTGCCTTGTCAGAGTCCTTTGCTTGTAGGCAGATAAACAGGAGAACAAAAGACTATGGGAGACTGCACAAACATTTGTGGTCAGGCCTTCAAATAGTCTATATCCCTTTTTCACAGACCCCATTGGCCAGAACATAGTCACAAGATCCCAGTCAGATATAAAGGAGACTGAGAAATTTAAGCTCTCTGCATTTCCAAGAAAAGGAAACAGGACTTGAGAGTGTCTAGCCAGTTTACCACATCCCCTGACTATATAAAACAATACATATCTATTGCTTTACTTCCATACATATTTCATACACATGTATTATTTATGAAAGAATGGAACTATATGAATAAAAATATTTACTGGCTCTCTTCTATTACTTTTATGGTTTTATTTTTAATATTACACATTGAATCCATCTGGAACTTGTATTTGTATAAGGAAGTATATACAATGTGACATTTGTTAAAAAAATAAACATTAAATAATCCTTTTCTTATTTACTGATTTGAACTGTTTCATTTATCATTCATTAAATTTTCAAAGATTTATTTAACAAATTCAATTAAATGCTAACTTTTTTTTTCTTTTAACATCTTTATTGGAGTATAATTGCTTTACAATGGTGTGTTAGTTTCTGCTGTATAACAAAGTGAATCAGCTATATGTATACATATATCCCCATACCCCTCCCTCTTGCGTCTCCCTCCCACCCTCCCTATCCCACCCCTGTAGGTGGTCACAAAGCACTGAGCTGATCTCCCTGTGCAATGCAGCTACTTCCCACTAGCTATCTATTTTACATTTGGTAGTGTATATATTATTTAACAAATTCAATTAAATGCTAACTATATGCCAGGTACTTTTTTAACACTTAAACTACTTTATTCCCAAACAACCCTATGAAGTATTACTATTATTATTCCCATTATAAAGACCAGAAAACTGCAGCCTATAAGGGTTATTGAATTACCCAAAGTCATGGAGTTAGTAACTGGTAGAACTGGATTTGAACCTAGGCATCTGGCTCCAGGGCAGGTTCTAAACCACTCTATTATGCTGCCTCTGCAAACATGTGAGCTTTTAATTGGACTCCTGCTGTGGTCATTTCAGAAATGGGAAGACCCCCCTGCAACATACATCCAAAACGTGATTCATAAGCTGAGACTGATGATAACAGACACACACACACACACACATACACATACACACACACACACACACACACACACTCCTCAAGAGGATAGGAAAAGATTTACTATTTACACAATGAAGCTTTCTGGAGAGAGCACAGTAGGGTCCAAAGCAGGTCCAACGATGGACTCAGGAACAGGGAAATGGTGCTGGTAGTAAGTCTGTATTAGTTTGCTATGTGTGCTGTAACAAAGCACGACACACTGGGTGCCTTAAACCAGGGGTCCCCAACCCCTAGGCCACGGACTGCTGTTGGTCTGTGGCCTGTTAGGAACCAGGCCACACAACAGGAGGTGAGCGGCAGGCGAGTGAGTGGAGCCTCATCTGTATTTACAGCCGCTCCCCATCACCCGCATTACCACCTGAGATCCGCCTCCTGTCAGCAATATGGTGAGTTATATAATTATTTCATTATATATTACAATGCAATAATAATAGAAATAAAGTGCACGATAAATGTAATGTGCTTGAATCATCCCGAAGCCATCCCCCCACACCCGCTGGTCCGTGGAAAAATTGTCTTCCACGAAACCGGTCCCTGGTGCCAAAAAGGTTGGGGACCTCTGGCTTAAACAACAGAAATGTATTCTGTCATAGTTCTGGAGGCTAGAAGTCTGAGATCAGGATGTCAGCAGGGTGGGTTTCTTCTGAGGGCCTTGAGGGCAGGATCTGTTCCAGGCCTCTCTCCTGGGCTTGTGGATGGCCATATTCATCCACACATGGCATTCTCTCTGTCTGTCTGAGTCTAAATTTCTCCTTCTTATAGGGACACCAGTCATGGTGGATTAAAGCCCACTTTAATAGCCTTATTTTAACTTGATTACCTCTGTAAAAAAAAACTATCTCCAAGCAAGTTCACATTTTGAGGTAGTAGGGTTTAGGATATTAATACACGAATTTGGTAGAGGGGATGCAATTCAGTACATAACAATGCTTTTTTTATGGTGGTTAGGGATGGGGCCAGGGTGAGGGTTTCCCATGGACAGGCAGAATCTTCTGTGGTTTCAACTTCATGCTGATGCCAAAGAAGGGAACACCTGGGCTCTCTTATCAGTTTGCCCAGATGTAAGGCAGAAGGGGAGAAGAGATTGGTGGGGCTTCAAATTGTCTGCAAACATCAGAAACAGAGTCAGACCCCTTATTACAGTTTTAACCAGGTTATTAAATCATTCCTGATCCAGCATGTTTTAATGTCCAGCATGTCCTGATCCATACAATGTTTTAATTACTGTACCTTTTTAAAAACTTAACAGCTTAATAGAGCAAATGCCTACCTAATTATCCTTTATTCAGAATTTTAAAACTATATGTCTAACGCATTCACTTTTCCAGATGAACTAGTATATCCAATTTGTCAAAATCTTTGACCAAAAAGAAGCAATTTGATTGGAATAGCATTAAATTAATATATGAATATAAGGAGAATTGACATTTTGAAGAGTATTAGTCTTCCCATCCAGAAACATTGTAATTTTCTTAATGTGTTCATCTCTTCTTTAAATACCGGTGGTAACCACCCTCTAAGATATGTCGCCAATGATCTGCATCTCCTGGAATTAATGCCTTGGTACAGCTCTCTCCCACATTTTATCAAGGTTGTTCTGAGTGACCCCAGAATACAGCAGAGGTGAAAGTATATAACTTCAAAGGCTTTATCCTTGCTCTATCTTGGATTACTCATTCTGAAGGAAGCCAGTCATCATGTTGTGAGGACACTACAGTAGCCTACAGAGATGTCCAGTTAATGAGGAACTGTGGCTTCCTGTCAACAACCTACACCAACTTGCCAGCCATGCAATGAGCCATCTTGGAATCAGATCTTTTAATCTCAGTGAAGCCTTTAAATAACTATGACCCCAGCCAACATCTTAAATGTAACCTCATAAGAAACCCCAATCCAGAAACATCCAGCTGAGCTTCTCCAAAATTCCTGGCCCTCAGAAACTGTTAGGTAATTAATAATTGTTAAAGATTTAAGCTGCTAAGATTTGGGATAATTTTTATACAGAAATAGATAATGGTTTTATGCTTTCCTCACAAACGTGATCTACACTTCTTAGTAAATCCATTCTTTGGTATTTGACTTTTTTTGTTTGCAATACCCTGAAAAGATACAATGTCACTATGTCATGTCATTTACAAAAATCACTCCGCCGTACATTTCAGATACTGCACTATCTTTGTTGTAATGCTCAATCTTGAGGAAAAATTACATGACTTGGGTCACCTAGTTGTCATCAGGATAAACAGTGACAACAGGGAACACTCTGTATTTCAGATTCTTTGGAGTGTTCACCAGTTCAATGGAAGGAGATGATGGGATGAACAGGCTCAAATCAAAAAGAAGGAACAAAATATATTCATTGCAACATCTTTCTCTGTTCTCATTTCACTTTTTTCCTGTCGCTATGCACCACATGACATAGAGCAGCAGGGACATTTGACAAGAGAGTTGAGAAGTGCAAGCCTAGAAATAAAACTTTCTGCTGCTATCTTATCCAGTGGAGTTTTTTTTCTTAACCTCCTCCTGATAGGTTCTTAATATTTAATAATGCATAAGACCTATTCATCAACATCAAACGGTCCTGCCACTAGAAACAGGTACCAAGGCATCTTGGTGACAAGGATAGAATTTAGAACCAACTAAATGTGCTTTTCCCAGTATCCTAAGCACATCCCAAAGTCCCTGCTCAGACGACCCTAGTCACAAAAGAAAATTCTAGAAGCACTCTGTATCTGTCAGGGTCTGTCAGAAGACAAAAGTTACATGAGTGATTTGCACAGAAAAAAAACTAATAACAAGAACTTTGATCACGTGAAAGGGGATTAACTATTAATAGGGGGAAAGTGAATGCTAAAGAATAACTGAACGGCAAACCTAAGAAACAGCCACTACCTTAGGCTGAGACAGCACTCGAGGAAGGAACAATGGAAAGGTCCTGCCTCCCCCAAGGCTAAGAGCCAGATCTCCTTGGAGCAGTGTGACTGTGGCTCCTTGGAGTGGGAAGATGTTTGCTGAGGTGATACCAGTCAATGTTAGCAAGTAGGAAGTGCCTGCGTAAGTACCAGCGGGACTTCCTGAGAAACTCTTCAGGGTGGTGGCTGTGCTGAGATTCACTGACAAGCTGCCCACTGCCAAAGGAGTAAGAACACTACCAGAATCAATGAACACCCCTTTCATCTTGCAGCGTTCCTCCAGCGCCCTCTACTGACAAGGGCTAGCTTTGTTCCAGCTGGCAAAGGAGGAATGTATACAATATACCAACCCAGGGTTGCCAGGTATTACTAAAGACAAAGAAAGGTGGATTTGGAACTGAGCGGCAACAAGTTGATGACTGGCATACGCTCTAAAGCACAATGAAATGCAGAATGTTGAGAAATTTTTTTTAAACCCCTGGAAAAATAAGAAAAATCAGATTATAGCTGGACTCAGATTTTACCTTAAAATTGGAAATTCAATATTGCTCATCCTCTTCTCTATTATAACTCTCCTCCATGAACTTTCTCAACACTATTATTTTCATTTTATGGACAAGGAATATAGTAGGCCAAAGGATATGCTCAAAATATTTCCTTTCCAGCCCTCACAGTCACATTCTCTGACTGAGAGAAGAAATCAAGTTCAGAATTCCTGAGAGACAACAATTCTCTGAAAATAAAGGCTGTCATGTAATACTAAAATATTTTTTAATCACAATTTCTATTTTCCTTTCAACTCATTTCATTCTGCTAAATTAAATACATCAGCATAGATGCAGTGAAAAGGGGAATCAAAATGAATATTTTTCCCCCACCTGTGGGGAGCAACCATGAGCATCCCCCCTCACTCTGCAGTTGCTGACATGCAAGGATAAAACCCAGCAGTATCTACTCCTGCTTGGAAAAAGTACTCGGGATATATATTCTACCTGGAGGCTGTAAGTCTATGATCAGATCTACTTTGGGGAAAACTCCCTTTGGGGAAAATTCCCTGCTTCTCCCTTCCTTCTGTTTGAGTCTTCAGTATAATAAGCAATTTAATCAGCTCAGCTACACTAGAATGCTTCAGATATTTGCATATTAGCACTACTTGTCTTTCTTTTCCTTATTAAAATTAGCATCTACTGTGTCACAATGCAGAATTGCAGAGGCAAGCACCCGGGGCCGATGACAGCACAGATACACAGATGCTTGTTCAATAGCCTCAGTGTCGGTCTCTGCCACTTGTCCTTCAGACCTGCACTTTATCAGCTATAGAAAATCCATGTTGGTCCTACCCTATCCAAAACAAATCGGATGAGAGATGTATTTTATTATTGTTAATGAAACTGCTTACATAAAAGTTCAACACAAATATCTCTCTTGCATGATTAAAGCATTGACGGGGGGATGGGGGAAGATGGCAGAAGAGTAAGATGCGGAGATCACCTTCCTCCCCACAGATACACCAGAAATACATCTACACGTGGAACAACTCCTACAGAACACCTACTGAACGCTGGCAGAAGACCTCAGACCTCCCAAAAGGCAAGAAAGTCCCCACGTAACTGGGTAGGGCAAAAGAAAAAAGAATAAACAGAGACCAAAGGATAGGGACCCCTATCCCACCAGTGGGAGGGAGCTGTGAAGGAGGAAATGTTTCCACACACTAGGAAGCCTATTCGTGGGCGGAGACTACAGGTGGTGGAGGGGGAAGCTTCGGAGCCGCGGAGGAGAGCACAGCAACAGGGGTGCGGAGGGCAAAGCAGAGAGATTCCTGCACAGAGGATCGGTGCCAACTGGCACTCACCAGCCCGAGAGGCTTGTCTGCTCACCCACCGGGGCAGGCGGGGCTGGGAGCTGAGGCTCGGGCTTCGGTCAGAGCACAGGGAGAGGACTGGGGTTGGCGGCATGAACACAACCTACAGGGGGTTAGTGCACCACGGCTAGCTGGGAGTCAGTCTGGGGAAAAGTCTGGACCTGCTGAAGAGGCAAGAGACTTTTTCTTCCCTCTTTGTTTCCTGGTGCGTGAGAAGAGGGGATTGAGAGCACTGCTTAAAGGAGCTCCAGAGACTGGTGCGAGCCACGGCTAAAAGTACGGGCCTCAGAGATGGGCATGAGACGCTAAGGCTGCTGCTGCTGCCACCAAAAAGCCTGTGTGTGAGCACAGGTCACTATCCACACCTCCCTTCCGGGGAGCCTGTGCAGCCCGCCACTGCCAGGGTCCCGGGATCCAGGGACAACTACCCTGGGAGAACACACGGCGCGCCTCAGGCTAGTGTAACATCACGCTGGCATCTGAAGCTGCAGGCTGGCCCCGTACTCTGTACCCCACCCTCCCCTTGGCCTGAGTGAGCCAGAGTCCCCAAAGCAGCTGCTCCTTTACCCCGTCCTGTCTGAGCGAAGAACAGATGCCCTCAGGCGACCTACATGCAGAGGCGGGGCCAAATCCAAAGCCGAGCCCCAGGAGCTGTGAGAACAAAGAAGAGAAAGGGAAATCTCTCCCAGCAGCCTCAGAAGCGGCGGATTAAACCTCCACAATCAACTTGATGTACCCTGCATCTGCAGAATACATGAATAGACAACAAATCATCCCAAATTGAGGAGGTGGACTTTGAGAGCAAGATTTATTACTTTTTCCCCTTTTCCTCTTTTTGTGTGTATGTGTATGCTTCTCTGTGAGATTTTATCTGTATAGATTTGCTTCCACCATTTCGCCTAGGGTCCTATCTATCCCTTTTTTTCATTTGTTTGATTGTATTTCTTTTTTTTTTTTACTTTAAAATTTTTTTCTTAATAATAACTTTTTTTTTTTTATTAACTTTATTTTATTTTACCTCACTTTATTAAATTTTATTTTATCCTCTGTCTTTCTTTCTACTTTTTCTCCCAATTATTCTGAGCTGTGT